>NC_048300.1:97840162-98003716 GCF_013100865.1 Trachemys scripta elegans
AACTGTCGGCATTGCTGGCACATGATCGCATATATCACATTGGTAGATGTGCAGTTTAATTGGCCTCTCAGAGTTGGTAAGACAACTCCCACCTGTTTATGCTCTCTGTATGTGTGTATATATATCTCCTCAATATATGTTCCATTCTATATGCATCCGAAGAAGTGGGCTGTAGTCCACGAAAGCTTATGCTCTAATAAATTTGTTAGTCTCTAAGGTGCCACAAGTACTCCTGTTCTTCTTTTTACAAGAGAAAGAATGTCAATATTCTTCTCTGAACGTAGTAGCAAAAGTAACCACCAGTCTCACTACTTAGATCCATCCCATCTTGGTAGATACTTTCCAAAGTCAGTAATAATGGCTGGAGTAATTTTAAGACAATAGCCAAGGATCGCTCATGAGAAAGCCAGTGGATTTTCCCAGGTTGGACTAATTTGAACTTCAGTCCCAGTGTATCTTCTATATTTTCCAAGATATTCAGTGTTTTTGAACTCTTGCTGAAAAAAGAATATAATGAAGACATTAAATTTATAGCTTTTTAAATGTCTTTTGAAGAGTATGCAGCTTGTACTAGCGCTAGTTGGAGTAGATGGCCTCTGCAGTGTGTATAGGAGAGATTAGGGCTACACTTTTCTCTGAGCATGGCTTGTACTCCCACCATGTCTTCCAGAGAAGTTTGCAGCTCCATCAAATGCACAAGCAGCCATCTGGTTGGGGTCCCATTGACAAGCATTTAACTCTTCTAAGATGTGGGTTGTCACACATGCAGCCGATGTGTCTTCTATAACTTGCACATCTAGAAATACATCTACTGGCCTACCACTGACATCAAGATAATGTACACAATGACTTAATACTTGCCTATTTGCATTGGTGCATTCATCAGCCATGTATGCACATTTTTTGAATGTGGTGAGAGAGGTCTTCACTTTTTCAACTGTTGAGTCTTTCACTGTTCCACCATATGCTTCTAGCCAGTCAGTTGAGTTTCTTGCAGAAAGATAGTGAGCATTTGCTGGTCTTGTTCAGAACCAGTGTTCAACTTCAGGATGAACAAGTGACAATGCACTTAACATTGGCTTCCAGTTTGTATTGTGTGGTGTGTCTTGCTTAAATAGAAAGTATGATGCCACACCCTTGTTTGTTCGCATGTCTCTTGAGGTTCCACCCAGCTCACAGTGATTTCAGCTGAGCTCTCAGTGGGGGAACCGTGCTGCTAGTGCAGACTGGGCCCTCTCTTCCACTTAGACCTGATTATCAGTGATTTCAGCTGTAGCGGTCACTTAGTCTTTTGTTTTGTTATCTGTGGAGCCTAATCAGCTCTGTCTTTAAACAGTGGAGAGGGGCATGTCAAATAATACTTGTGACTCAGGCAGATCATCAAGCAAAACACCTGTCCCCACCCTCTCTCGATGCCCTCAATCAGCACAGGCAAAGTACAGTTCCTACTGTCCTTTACTCATACAACAAGAATAAAAACATTTCATTCCTCCCTCTCCCCCCTCTCATTCAAGTAATTTGTAACCCAACCCCAGCCAAAATCTGTCACTTGGGCAACAGCTCTGTTTGCTGGATACCGAGGTAGATTAGGTGTGACTGTAAATACAGTCTGGTCCTGAAGCCTTTCCCCCCAGCCCATCATTAGCTGTCAGGAGAGCTCATTTAGACTTTGCTTACAAATCATCATTTGGCCAACATCACTGAAATGAATGCACTGACATCGTCATAAAAACAAACGCTGTATAAGGAAGCTAGTCTATGTTCATACTTTTCAAATCTATTATACTTTTTCAGATACATGTATTTTATCATACACTGTATATGCTTTTAAAGTATGTATTAATATTTCAATTCAAATTTCCAAACAATCACTAAATTGCAACATTGCATGTAACTAATTAACAAAATTGGGGGGGGAGTTGGGGAAATTCATGGGGGGTATAAGAGGGGTGTAGAGAAATCCCTGGCCCTGTCCCTTCCCCGAGGTCAGGCCTCTGCCCCGTCCTTTCTCCGAAGCCCTGGCCCCGCACTCACTCCATCCCCCTTCTCCATTTCTCTGGCCTCCCCACTCACTCCTTCTTCCCCACTCTCGCTCACTCGTTTATTTTCACTGGGCTGGGGCAGGAGGTTGGGGTGCAAGAGGGATGAGGGCTCTGACTGGGGATGCAGGCTCTCGGATGAGGCTGGAGGTGAGGGGTTCAGGGTGCGGGATGAGGCTCTGGGCTGGGGCAGAAGGTGGGGGTGTGGTCTCTGGGACGGAGTGAGTGAGAGTGTGGGAAGGGGCTCAGGGCTGAGGCATAGGAGGGGGTGAGGTGTGCGGGCTCCAGGTAGCTCCCGGAAGTGGCGACATTTCCCTCTGGCTCCTAGACAGAGGCACGGCCAGGCGGCTGTGTGTGCTGCCCCCGCCTGCAGGTGCTGCCCCCGCAGCTCCCATTGTTAGTGAGCAATAAGATTGGTTAGTAGGCAGAGTATAAATGATGTTTCCAAAGATGCATCACAAATGAACTTATTGTATGACTATTACTAACAAGTAAGTGGAGTTTGCATGCCACTGTAGAAGCACTGTGAAGATTCCTCTCCTGGAGATGATGATTTTGGAATTCTAAGCTACAGGAATTCTTTGCCTGGCCCACAGTAAGAGTACAAACCCAAGAGCTCATTACATCTTGTAACTTTGGAAAAATAATATTTAAAAAAAATAGATCACACAGACATTGATCTTTTTGCAATTTCAAGAGCAATGATCTGATTTTAGAATTTAGCAAACTGGAGGGAAAATGGATACTAGCCTGCCAAATGTCAGAACAACTATTATACAAGCAGTGCTAGAGACAGAAAGCAATATTCACTTTGATACAACTGTTTGGATTCAGACTATTCTGATCAGCTGTCCAATCTTCTAAGGGCATGGATTAATCTCTGAACTCTACAGCTGAAAATAACGTTCTGCATTTGAAATAGCCAGATTCATCTTCTTTCAGCACACTTGTTTTCCCTCTTCTTCATAGAACAAAGTAATTCTGATAAAAACAAAGTGATAAGTGATAAGCTTGAAGGGGTGAAGGCATCGTAAAGTGGCGCTTCCCTGTGCCAATTTGTTGCTTATAAAATACTCAAACATGCTGCTTAAATGCTCAAGAAAGCAACTGCCTTCTCAAAATGTCAGCAATAATTACGTTTTTGGGGTGTTGCCCTACAGGAGGGTTCTTAAGAGGCATAGTTGCAAGTAAGCTTTATTGTGTCTGAAGCATATTTTTCCCTGAGGTCAAACCATTGGTCGGACTAATAATTTCTGACATCTTGCCTATCATGTTATGAGCTTCTTCAGGGAAATACAATATTGGTCAGCTTCCTTCCAAGGTAAGGTGTCAAGAATAATTATAACAACAAAGAAGCAATCCTCAGGGAAATTTGCATTTCAGATTTGAAACATTACCACAAGAAATTCTAGAAAGGAGACAACCCTTCCTATTTCTTGCATCACTTCTGACAGCTCAGCTTACCACGAAGAAGCTGACCAGTGATAGAAGTTGCAAATCATATATTGTAGACAGAGTAATGAAAGAGTAAAGAAATCAGTAGTGCCCTAACAGGAGCAGGATGGCAGGAGGTACCATGAGGTGAAGGAAAGGACAAAAGGATCTTAATAATAGTAAGAGACCCCAAGCATTATCCATTAATCTGCCTCAACAATAATGTCCATCTTGCTTTAGAGAGACACAGTGGATGAGGTAATATCTTTTATTGCACCAGCTTTTGTTGCTGAGAGAGACAAGCTTTCAAGCTTACACAGAGTTCTTCTTCAGGTCTGGGAAATGTACTCAGAGTGTCACAGCTAAATACAAGGTGGAACTGATTGTATAGTATAAGGAGTTAACATGTATTTCAAGGGACCATTCAAGGTGAAGTGGCCCAGTCATAGGGTGAGTGGGGGGAAAAGAGGTTAAAAAAAAAAAGGCTTGGTGGTTTAAGCTATAAATCCAGTGTCTCTATTTAGTCCATGATTTTTAATATCTAATAAAGTTATGAATTTAAGCTCCCAGCAGGGCCGGCTCCAGGCACCAGCTTGGCAAGCAGGGGCGGCCACTCTGGAGAGGGGCGACAGGTCCAGCTATTCGGTGGCAATTCGGTGTACGGTCCCTCACTCCCATTCGGAGCGAAGGACCTTCCGCCGAATTGCCGCCACAGATCGCGATGGCGGATTTTTTTTTTTTTTGGGCTGCTTGGGGCGGCCAAAACCCTGGAGCCAGCCCTGGCTCCCAAGCTCATCTTTTGAAAAGACACCAAGAAATCTGTTATCTACAGCCAGGCACTCGGGTACCACAGAATATACTCCATGGAGAAAGTCCTGGATATACATCATAACACACTTAAAACTGCCTTCATCAAACAAGGACACTCCATCAGAGAAGTAGATCGCATCATGAAACAGGCTACTCAAATATCCCAAACTTGCTTCAATACAGAAATTAAACTCCCTCCGACCACAGGCCCCTAGTTGTCACCTACCATCCCACACTGGAACCTATACAGGTATTATAACAATTACAACTCATACTTGATGGGGACCGCACCCCCCTCTTCTGGCCTTCAAATAACCCCCAACCTCGCCAAGCTCATCATCAGAAGGAAGCTCCCTCCAGACCAGAACCCACCAATTCAAAGTGGCACCAGCCCCTGCCAGAACAACAGATGCAAAAATAGTAGACATATCTTCACAGCTACAATGTTCAACACACCTTTCAAGATTCATGGGTCCTACACATGCCTATCACAACTTGTGGTGTACCTCATCCAATGCACTAAATGCCCCCAACAACAATGGTGGGGATGAAACAAGACACTCATTATGCTCTTGAATGAACTCACACAGAAAAATGATAAAAGACAAAAACACCACACCCTGGATGGGTGAACACTTGTCACAAAGTGATCACTCCATTACTGATCTTTCAATACTCATCCTCAAAGGAAACCTGTATACTGCCTTCAAAAGATGAGCTTAAATTCATAACTTTATTAGAGACTAAAAATCATGGAGTGAATAGACACACTGGATTTATAGCTTATTACAACGATCTATAACCCACCAACCTTTTTTTTTTTTTTTTTTTTTTAAACACCTCTTTCCCCCCTCATCCTATGCTGGAGAGGTATTAATGGGCCACTTCATCTTGAATGGTCCCTTGAAATGTGTGTTAACTACTTATGCTAAACAATCTTGTATTTAGCTGTGACACATTGAGTACATTTTCCAAACCTGAAGAAGAGCTCTGTATAAGCTCAAAAACTTCTCTGTCTCACCACCAAAAGTTAGTCCAATAAAAGATATTACCCTCAGCCATCTTGTCTTGCTAAGGGGAGTTCTTTTCAAACATTGCTGTGGTTGAGTTTCATATACAGACTATACAGCACCTTTATCATACTGCACAGCAGATAAAGCTGCTTGAGAGTTTTCTAGACGCATATGATGGTTGCTCACTCGAAAGCAGCAACAGCTTTACAGATTTATTTTTGGACACTTAACACTCAATACAGTATATTCTACCTCTTAGAACCAAGGTAGGAACACAAAGAGACACAGAAGCAAAAGCAACCTCTGTAGAGCAGTTGACACACATGACTTTTGAGAGAGGTCTGTGGCCCTAACTCCACAAACCCTTAAGCATGTATTTAAGTGCTTTCCTGAATCGGGCTTATGTTCTGAACTGTGGAAAAGGCCTTGAAAACTGTTACCTGTCTCAGCAAAATTATTTAAGTATGAATCATATTAAGTAGTATTTCTGCTTGCACATTTTGAGACTGTGACAATCACATGCCCATCCCACCTCCTGGGCCTGTCCAACTTCCTCCTCCTCCTCTCCATTCTCCCAACTCTCTCTTTCCTCACTTCACCTTCCCTACTCCAGCAACCTCATCTTCTCCTTTTTCTCATTCTCTCTTTTCATCCTATCATCCCCATCAAAATTACACAGGATGAATTTGCATACAAACTTTCACCCTGACCTCTTGTTTATATGCTGTACCTCTTTTCCCTATTTTTTTTTAAATGTTTGGGTGTAGAGGAGCGGACTCACCCCTGCTGCGCCTCCTGCTGGTCGTCTCGGGAATTAGCTCTTCCAGCGTCCTGGAGCACCCCCTGCAGGCCGGTGATCCGCCTGTCCTCTGGCCCCCGTGTCCCTCCCGGACCCTGGTGCCCTTGTATTTGGGGTGCTGCCCCCTGGCAGTACACCCCTCAGTACTAGGGTCTCCCCTCCCTGGGGAACCCCACCCACTATCCCTACCTTGCCTCAGAATAAGGCCACTGCCAGTCACCAACTAGCCCCCGCTCCCTGAGGCAGACTGCAGTATAGGCCACTCATCATAGGCAAGGTTGGGTTTGGACCTGCTGCCTTGGACTACCCATGGGCTGCCCTCTGCAACCCCCAGTACCCCTTGGCCCCCTACTAGGCCGCAGCCTGGGGTTATCCAGGCTGGAGCTCCCCAGCTCCTCAGCCTGTCCCCAGCCCTGCTCCACTCAGGTACCCTGTCTCTAGCTCCCTGCAGCCAGGCCCTTCTCTCTCTGAATGCAGAGAGAGACTGCTGACCTCTTGGCTCCCAGCCTTCTTATACAGGCCAGCTGGGGCCTGATTGGGGCGTGGCCCAGTTGTGTAGCTTTTCCCTTTGCCCCAGCCCTCTGCCAGGGCTGTTTTAAACCCTTCAAGCTGGAGCGGGGTAACCACCCCGCTACATTGGGCTTTTTAGACAGTAAGCTCTTTGGGGTGGGAGTGGAAACTGTCTTTCTACATGTTTGCATAGCATGTAGCACAACATGATCTTGATCCCAACTGGGACCATGCGGCATCAGTGTAAACACTGTGAAGATTACTTCTAATGTGAATACCACAAATATTTGTTTCTGTCACATATCAAATTCCTTGCTTCAGGCTAAAACTTTAAGATGTCAGGCAGGAATTTTTCACAGCCCGTATTTAGAGTACTGCATATACCTAGCTAAGTGCACTATGTTTTTTCCCTTGCCTCCCCAACATATATTTGACTAGCACAGCAGGAAAGGATATCTTATTACATGGATCAGTGGTCCCATCTGGTATGGCAAACAATGTGTTTTGTTCTTACATTTGAATTTTCCACATATTTCAAATATTAACAAATACAAAGGTTACCATTTTAGAAGCTGAAGAGGAGGAATTGGAGAACCTTTCCATTCCAGGTGTTAGTGCATCCCTGCGCCTTCACTCGGAGATTTTGACAGCAGTACTCGTACCGGTCGCACATGCGCAGAGCCTGCCCCACGTGCTGAGTGTGTTTTAATAGTATATGTGCACGACCTGGTCTCCTCATTCTCTCTCTACAATAGAGGCTACCCCAACTCCGAAGTAGAGGGGAGGAGAATGGGTAGTGGAGCACCCAAAGGGACACTCATCTCGAAGAACGTCAGTTACTTCACAGGTGAGTAACCTCCTCTTCTTTGAGAGAGATGTCCCTGTGGGTGCTCCACTTCAGGAGACTTAAAAGCAGTGTATCTCAAGGAGTTAGGGACTTTGGATCTGGTAGGAATGTGGTAGATAATACAGCTCTGCCAATCGTGTATCAGTGAGAGAGCCTTGAATAGATTCATAAATAGATTCATAGATTCTTGAACTGTAAGGGACCTCGAGAGGTCATCGAGTCCAGTCCCCTGCCCTCATGGCATGTCCAAATACTGTCTAGACCATCCCAGATAGACATTTATTTAATCTACTCTTAAATATCCCCAGAGATGGAGATTCCACAACCTCCCTAGGCAGTTTATTCCAATGTTTAACCATCTTGACAGTTAGGAACTTTTTCCTAATGTCCAACCTAAACCTCCCTTGCTGCAGTTTAAGCCCAGGGTTTCTTGTTCTATCCTTAGGGGCTAAGATGAACAAGTTTTCTCCCTCCTCCTTATGACACCCTCTTAGATACCTGAAAACTGCTATCATGTCCCCTCTCAGTCTTCTCTTTTCCAAACTAAACAAACCCAGTTCTTTCAGCCTTCCTTCATAGGTCATGTTCTCAAAACCTTTAATCATTCTTGTTGCTCTTCTCTGGACCCTCTCCAATTTCTCCACATCTTTCTTGAAATGCGGTGCCCAGAACTGAACACAATACTCCAGTTGCGGCCTAACCAGCACAGAGTAGAGCGGAAGAAAGACTTCTCGTGTCTTGCTCACAACACACCTGTTAATGCATCCCAGAATCATGTTTGCTTTTTTTGCAACAGAATCACATTGTTGATTCATGGTGTGTTCGGAGGTCCAAGTGGCCGCTTTACAGATGTCAGCCAGGGGAACTCGGCGTAGAAAAGCCACAGAGGTAGCTACAGATCTAGTGGAGTGAGTCCTGATGCAGGCTGGAGGAATTGTCTCCTTTAATTGATAGCACAGACGGATACAAGCAGAGATCCAGTTGGAAAGTCTCTGGGTGGAAACAGGCGTCCCCTTGGATCGTTCTGCAATGGAGACTGGAAGAGGTTCTAAAGGGTCTGGTTCTATCCAAATAAAAGGACAAAGCCCTGCATACATCCAGTGTATTCATTGTGGATTCAAAGGAGTTTGCATGTGGTTTAGGAAAGACTGTTGGTAGGTGTATAGGTTCGTTGATGTGGAATGACGAATGTACCTTTGGAAGAAATGTGGGGTGTAGTCAGAGGGTAATCTTGTCCTTAAAAAATATTGTGTAGGGTGGGTCCACCATGAGAGCTGCTATTTCTCCTGCATGTCTGGCAGAGGTGATTGCCACTAAGAATGGTGTTTTCATAGAGGTGTAAGAGGGAGCAACTGGCTAGGGGCTCAAAAGGTCATTGTGTTAAATAGGTTAGTATTAAGTGAAGGTCCCACGGAGGAGTAGGAGGTTTAATGTCTGATTATAAGAATTGGAGCCCTTTAAGAAAGTGCTTGGTGATTGGATGAGCAAAAACAGAAGTACCGTCGATGTTGTTGTGAAAAGTTGGAATAGCAGCTAAATAGACTTTGATGGAGCTGAAAGAAAGGCTGGATTGCTTAAGGTCTACTAGGTAATCAAATATGGCCGGAAGAGGCGTGGAAATGGGAAGAATTTGGTTGTTCGAGCACCAACGTGTAAATCGTTTCCACTTTTGGAGATATGTGGTGCGAGTAAATTGTGTTCTGCTATGTAAGAGTACTCTTTGAGCCTGTTCAGAGCATACTAGTTTGCTTTGTGAGAAACATGGAGGAACCAAACTTTGAGGTGAAGCACGGTTAGATTGGGGTGAAGAAATCAGTGATAGGAGGTTTGGAGTGAGAGGCAACAAAATTGGTGGATGAATTGACATTCTGGTGAGGAACGGATACCATGGCTGTCTGGGCCACGACGGGACAATCAAAATTACCGTGGCACAATCTGTTTGTATCTTTGTCAGAACTCTGTGGAAAACCGGTATCGGGGGAAAAGCATACATAAAGTGTTGAGCCCATAACATCAGGAATGCATCTCATAGGGAATGTTTGCCCAACCCCACTCTGTAGCAAAATTCAGGACATTTTTTGTTCTTCGCAGTTGTGAAGAGGTCCAGGGTTGGATAGCCCCAAATGTGGAATATGTTGTGTATGATCGTGTTGTTTATCTCCCATTCATGATCCCAGGAAAAACGTCTGCTTAGTTCATCCGCGGTGGTATTCAGGGCCCCGGGAAGATAGGTGACTGATATCTGGATGTTGTTCGTGAGGCACTCCCTGCCTGCTAACATAGAACATGCATGCGATGTTGTCTGTTATTATCCGAACATGTTGTTTCCTAATGAATGGGAGGAAGTGACGGCAGGTGTTGCGTATGGCTCGCAGTTCTAGGATGTTTATGTGTAGGGAGGTTTCGGTGGCAGACCATAGCCCCTGGGCTGTGTGGTGGGACATGTGTGCTCCCCAGCCAATGAGGGATACATCAGTAGTCATTATGAGTGATGGAGCATCCTGGAGAAAAGGGACTCCTAAGCAGAGGTTGGAGGGAACTGTCCACCATCGGAGGGAGTCTGACTCTGAAGGGTATGGATAGCGGCTTGTTTAGAGCATGTACATTCGGTCTGTAAACCGAGGCCAACCAAGCTTGGAAGCACCTCATGTATAGGCATGCATTTTTGACCACGAAAGTACACGAGGTCATGTGGCCTAATAGTTGCAGGCAGTCTCGTGCAGTAACCTGGGGACTGTTGCAAAGTTTTGTAACCAGGAGTTTTATGGTGTTGAAACGATCAAGTGGGAGAGATGCTATTCCCGTTTGGGAATCGAGATGTGCTCCTATGAACTCCAGTAACTGGGTAGGAGATAAGGTGGATTTGTTTTTATTTGTAGGCCAAGGGAAAGGAAGCAAGCGATGGTAAGCTGCGTGGGTCAAAGAGCTTCATCGAGCATTGAGGCTTTGATGAGACAATGGTCAAGGTAAGGAAATATTATAACCCCCCATTTCCTGAGGTGGACAGTGACAACCGCTAGGAGTTTGGAGAAAACTCAGGGGGTGGAAAATAGGCTGAAGGGCAACACTTTGTATTGAAAATGTGTCAAACCAAGGGTAAAACGAAGAAAACATCTGTGGGCTGAGTGAATAGTCACATGAAAATAGGCATCCTGTAGGTCGAGGGCTGAAAACCAATCACCCAGCTCCAGCGTTGGGATTATGATGGTGAGGGTAACCATTTTGAACTTTTGCTTTTTGATAAATTAGTTTAGCCACCTGAAGTCGAGGATCAGTCGCCATTCCCTGGTTTTCTTTTCTGTTAAGAAGTAATGGGAATAGAAACCTTTCCCTCTGTATTGTTCGGGCATGACTTCCACTGCCCCCAATTGAAGGAGATGATGTACTTCTTAGAGGAGTGGTTGCTTGTGAGAGAAACGTGGAGGGTGGGTGGGTGGCAGGAAAGGGATAGAATAACCAATTGTGACAACCTCTAAAGTCCCCTTGTCAGTGGTAATATTTCACCATTGATGGGAAAATGGGCATAGGCAGTGACCAAAAATAGGGGGAAGCGGTGTAAGCGCTGAAGTGGGAATATTGATTTCTGTACCCTCGACCAAGGCTTCAAATTTGTTTATTGATCGGAGGAAGTTGAGACGCTGCCGAGGAGTTGGAATGGTGGCATTGGTATCTGGGTCTCTGGCATTGCTGTTGTTGCTCTTGCTTGTGAGATCTATGGAATTGCAGGGTGTATGTGGGGTAGCGTGGTCGCTGGTAAGGCTGGTATCTATTTTGTCGCCTGCTGGTCGTAGGGGTTTGAATTCTCAGAGACCGGAGAGTTGCCCTGGAGTCTTTCATGGAGTAGAGTATGTCATTCGTAGTGGAGGCGAATAGTTTCTCACCGTCGAAGGGGAGATCCTCAATGATACTCTGGACCTCCTGGGGAAAGGAAGAGGACGAGAGCCATAAACCTCGGCGCATCACAACTGCTGTGACAGTGGACCGTGTCACAGTATTGGCCGCATCAAGGGCAGCTTGAAGAGCAGTGCGGGAGATGATTTGTCCCTCGGAAACTATGGCTGTAAATTGTCGTTTCTACTCTTCTGGAATGTGATCAATAAAGTCCATGAATTTATTGTAATTTTGGGGGTCATATTTTGCTAGAACGGCCATATAATTAGCAATGTGAAATTGCAACATGGAAGAAGCGTATACCTTACATCTGAGCAGATCTAATCGCTTACTGTCCTTGTCGGAAGGGCTGGAGTGGGGAAACTGGTGTTCGTTCATTTGGTTGACTGCGTCTACTACCAGCAAGTTTGGCACTGGGTGAGTGAAAAGGAATTCTGAGCCCTTGGAAGGAATAAAGTACTTCCGGTCCGCTCACTTACAGGTCGGCAGGCTTGCAGACGGAGTTTGTCAGATGGCCTTGGCAGGTTCTAGAAGGGCTGCGTTGATAGGTAATGCAATTCTAGAAGAAGAGGGCTGCAGGATGTCGGTTAGCTCATGCTGCTGTTCAGGGACTTCCTCCAGGTCAATTCGTAGCTCATTGGCAACTCTTTTAAAGAGGTCCTGAAATTTTGAGAAGTCATTCAAAGACATCGGGGTAGGAGGAAGCAATGCTTCATCAGGCAGAACAACTGGTTCTACTGGGTTAGAGGCAGGCCATGATTACCCTTGCAGTTGTGACAGGGCTGCCTGGTGTTTGGAGCCAGTAGCAGGGTCGGCAGCTGGCGGTACCGAGCAGGTCTCACACCTGGCTGCAGTGGTATAATGTGTGTGGTCCTGAGTATAAGGAGCTCATGGAGCCCAATATTGCCACTGTGGTGGGAAGGGCATGGGTGGTGTCATCCAGGGGTTCATGCATCATGGGGCAGGACCCTCGGACGAGGTAGCTTTTCTATGACCTCTTGATTGGCGTCTGTGTATGGGAGATCTGCTAAGGTGAAAATTCTCCCTGCAGCCCAGATTCCTCATCACTGGAGGAAAGCTGTGCGGACCCTGTCTGTGTCCGGAGAGAAGTAGGTGTTAAGTAGGGGTGACTGCAAGATAGGTGACACCAGCAGGTCCCTTGACTGTGTGAATTGCAGTACCGCAGTGCTTCTGTGAGGCGAGGGCTGCATGAGAGGAATTTGTTGTTAAGAGGGGTTCCTCTGCACCAGTGTCCTGAGCCTTCTGTCACTGCTAGCTAGTTAAAGGCTGACGGTGCCGGGACAGTGAAAGGAGCCTGCGGGGAGTCAGGCAGGCTAGTATGAGTTGGCACCACTTCCATTGCGGCGCCGAACAGTTAAGTGTGAGAGACAGGCAACTGAAAGTCTGAAGCCTTGGCACCAGAGGTTGGCACGACCGCTACGAGTACTGCTGTCAAAACCTCCGAGCGAAGGTGCAGGAACACACCAACACTTGGAGTGGAGCACCCACAGGAACATCTCTCGAAGACGAATGCAGAGCTCCTTGTCCTCATTACAGTGTAAGGTAAAAAGTCTTTCCTTGAAACTAGGCAAACTTAACACAAGTTGGCTTATGTCAGACCTGGAACACAGCAGAGAGAAAACCAAGAACTGAGGTATGTGAAAATATGATAGAAGAAAATGAGACTGTAACCAAGCACAGATTTTAAAACAAGATTGTTTTTTAGAGCAAAAATTAGAAATTCAGGAGAAGAAAATCCATATCCAAAATGTTCCAATTTTAGGGATCCCTGGTGAAGAGGAAGGAACTTTTCTTACGTTATGTAGTTGCAAATTAATCCTGCAACTGCTAAGACTTAACGATATGGATGGCTAAAGGAAGGCATCTTAAACCAGATCCTCCAGGGCACTAAGATGCTAACTACCACTGATTTCAATGAAAGTTAGATGCCTAAAATACCGTTGCGGATCTGAATTCCTATTACTAGTATGGGGTGACCGCAAATAAAACAATGCAATGTTAGGATGAGCTTGACTATACCAAGGACTTATGATTAAACATCAGAGTATGCCCAGCAAGAAATAGAGCTGATGTCAATTGCTCTAAGTACTGGTGTGACGGCTGTTACCTTGGCTGACATCCTGAGCACAGAACAGGGGACTTCCAAGTTCCAGAGCTAAAAACATGCTACAGCTTGAGATAATAAACCAAGACACTTTAGCTGGGGTTGTAACAGACTCAAGCCCTCAGAGGACTGGGCACAGAGGGGGGACCTGTAACACACACAGCAGCACTTAATAAAAGTATCAGGCCAGATCTTGGGAAATGTGACTCCTGAGGTTTCATCGAATGTTTTATTGTGTTAGAAGTTATATCACACCAAAGGAGGAACAATTACTTCCTTCAGTTCCTCTCAATTTGCAAATGAATCTTATAGGAAAATTCTGCCAATTTAAGCAAAAGTTGAAGTTTTTCTAATTGCCATGGGGGCTGCAGAGAAAACACCTAAATCAGATGATGGTGCTTTCCCACATGATGGGGACTGCAAATTGCTTGTATATGGGAGGAGGAGGGAGAAAAAAGGGTTTGGCACAGATTATAGATAAATGTGAAAGATATGCTAATACAAGGATGTTAATTATGAGCTGGGATATTTTACTCTTATGAAACTGACAAAGCTCAGATGAATTTGGGACTATACAATTCCTTAATGACTTCTATGTGAAACATAAAATGGCCATAGAGGCAGACTCCATTGTAGAAAGTTGATTTAGTGTTGACCCAAGCCACATCGATATATGAAGAACCAATCAAAGAGTTGAAATGTAGGCTCAGATTTCAAGTGACTTGACAGAGAAAGAAAAGCTAGTCTATATGGCATCATTTCAAAAAGATTGAAACTAGATGTAAAAAGAAACAATGAGCAATTAAAATAAAAATGGAAGGTTAAAAGATGTTATTGATTAGATGAGGTCACATAAGCCAAGAAGTTGGCTGAATATGCCAAAATGCAACTTCCCCCCCCAAACAATGTCATACAGCTAAAGCCAAGAGCATCTACATGACTGGAGAACAGCACAGAAATATCACATCTCTCTCTGTAGGTTCAGTGTCTGCAGCACAAACTGCTTCACTTTGGCAAATATAGCTATTCGTTAGTGTCAGAGTTCTGGCCTGTAAATTGGATAGTGCAGTATAATCCAATGGTATCACAAGGAAAATATAAAAATGATAGTTAAGGAAAGGGTACTGAAATATAAAGTAAACCTTGTTTCATATCTGGGATATAAAATACCAGCAGAAGGACAAGTTATTATAACAACTTGTTTAAAGGTTAGTAAATAGACTTCATTTGTTGAGCACTGGAAAGGAAACCCACCTCCATACGGAATACCCTGGAGAATATTAATGGCAACAGTCATAGAATTAATAGATGCACCCATTCAACAGCAGAAAGGAAAGAAACAGGAGGTAAAATAAAGATTAAATAGTTTAAACATTTTGAAATATTTACATTTTAATATTTAATATAAGTGGTTAAAATGCAAGGAATGAAGCCAATTGAAAGTCATTACTGCAATGCTGGCTTCAGTTTTCTGAGTTTAAATGTTGATTTTCTTTTAAAATGTTTTGAGGTTTGGTATGTAAAACATGCAATTGTGAACACAAAATGCATAATTGCACATGCAATTTCTGCTGGTTTACTTTGCAGTTCTGTGCACAGTTACTTATTTTGTATATGCAACATGTTTTTCTGAATCACAGATATAATTTTCAAAATATAGGTCTCAGTCAGCCAATTAACTGCTAGGGAAGATGAGAGAGGAAAAATGAGAATGTAAAGAGAAAACTAATTACAGAATATGGAAAAAACTAGAACTGACTTAACAACAAAACTGTGATATAACAGGAATATCAGCTTTCCTCAGAGTAGTTTCATTTATACATCTGCAGTATCTGGCATGCTAATTTACCTGCCCAATCCTACCATTCAAGTTTACAAAATTAATGAACTGAAATGTAATGGCTATACCGGATTATAATGAACCACTAATGCTACTCAATATCGTTTGAATTCTGCTAATAGATATGTGTAACATGCAAGAGAATGTTATACTAATAAGCCCACCTACTGCAGTAATGGAAAACAACCAAATAACTTCTCTAATGCTTTCTCACTCTGAAGATTCTCCATAGGGTTCATGCACCAATATAAGAAATGAATGAAAGAAGGTCAGATTCAAACCTGAATTTTGTTCTTTGGGCTGTATATTCAAGGTATAGATGTTTGAACAGTTGTACTTAAGATGCAAATCAAATCACTATATCCTTTATTTTTGGTTGGTTGAGAGTTCACATATCATCAAATAAAAAAGCAAACTAAAAAACAAAAACACCAAAAATGATACTACCATCCTCATACCAGGAAAATAAGAGGTTACTCACCTTGTGAAAAAACTGATTCTTTTAGATGCATTTTCCCCTATGGGTACTCCCCTTCAGGTGTACATATGCCTCTTGAGCACTTGATGGGAGACTTTCCATTAGCAGTGTCCATTTGGCCCACACATGCGCCCTATAACTCCTCATGCTGGACACCGAAATTATATAGGGATGCATAGGCAAACTGCTCTCAGTTCCTTCTCCACCCGAACATCCCATAGAGAATTGTCCAAAGCACAGGGGAAGAAGGGTGGGTAATGGAGTACCCATCCAGGCACACATCTAAAAAAAGCCTGCAGTTTCTGCATGAGATGCGTAACCTCTTCTTTTCTGAGTAGCGTCCCTATGCGTGCTCCACTTCATGTGGCTTCCGAGCAGTATCCGTGGGAGGAGGGAATTTCATAATTGAGTCTAGAACTGAAGATAAGTGCTTGGTACTGCAGTACTATCAGACCTGGCAGCATGGATCAATGCACAATGTTTAGAAAATGCATGTATTGATGTCCATATAGCAGCCCTACATATCTCAGATACTGCCATGTTCTTGAGTAATGCTGCACATGTTACTTGTGAACAAGTACAATGTGCTATTGCCCTTTGGGTGGATGAACACTGGCTGTATCATAACAAGCGTAATACACCCAGATATCCATCTCAACAGTCTCTGAGCAGAGATTGCCGCCCCTCTGGAGCTATCTGCGAAGGAGATAAAAAGTTTAGGTGAACTTTCAAAATTGTTTGGTTCTAAGTACAAAGCAAATGCCCTTCTAACATCCACGATATGAAAACAGGTCTCCTGCAGACAGTTATGTGGTTTTGGAAAAAACATTGGTAGATGAATAGATTGGTTAAGAGGAAACTCCAATAGTCCCTTAGGTAAGAATTTAGGGTGCAGGTGTAAAGAGAGTTTGTTGTTGAAGAACAGTGTAAAGGGGGTGGGATCTGCCATCAAGGCTCCAAACTCCCCGACCCTACAGGCTGATGTGATGGCTTCTAAAAAGGCCATCTTAATAGATAAATGGAGCAGAGAGCAGGTTGCCATTGGTTCGAATGGAGCTCTCATTAGGTATTTTAATAGCAGGTTGGGGTCTCTAATCTGGGGAAAGAGAGTCCCCAAACACTTAATAAACCAAGATGACATTGGGTGAGCAAATATGGAGAACCCCTTACTAGGGAATGAAAGGCTGATATTGTGGCCAAATGGACCTTAATTGAACTGACAACCTTATTTCTTTAGAGCCAACAGGTAATCCAGGATGACAGAGTGGCACAGATTCAGGCAGACACCACCGATGGAAGAATCTTTTCATTTCTGCAGGTAAATAATATGGGTTGACTCCTTTCCGCTATTCAGACCAGTAGGTCCTAATCCTGTGAATCATGGAGGAACCACAACCTAAGGTGGAGAACCTGTAAGTGGGGGTGAAGCACATGACCCGCATCCTGGGAGAGAAGATAAGGAGTGGTCAGAAGTTTGAACAGCAGTTGAATGCACAGATGAAGCAGGTAAGGGTACCAAGCATGTATGTACCAAGGGTACCAGCCAGATTGCCACTATAAGGATAACTTTGGTCTTGTCCTCTCTGAATTTATCTCCCTTAGCATTAGCGGTGTTGCGGGAAATGTATAAAACAGACCCTTCTTCCAAGATAGACGTCTCCCAAAGAGTGGTGTCCCAGACCCCTCCTGAGAAGAACAGAGGGCACTTCTTTGTTCTTGGAGGTGGTGAAGAGATCCACTTCTGGAAGTATCCCTCTCTGAAATATACTGTGGAGAATCTGAGAGTCTAGCTTCCATTTATAGTCCTGCAAGAAGCCACTGCTGAGAATATCGGCTGTGGTGTTCCGACTACCTGAAATTTGGATCTGATGAGCTAACGCAATAGGATATCTCCATTTAAAAAAAAAAAAAAAAAAAACTATCTCCTAGAACTGGAAGAGACCTTGAAAGGTCATCGAGTCCAGTCCCCTGCCTTCACTAGCAGGACCAAGTACTGATTTTGCCCCAGATCCCTAAGTGGCCCCCTCAAGGATTGAACACTTAACCCTGGGTTTAGCAGGCCAATGCTCAGACTGATACAGAACATGCAGGATATATCGTCTGTCATGACCCAGACTGATTTTCACTGATGAGAGGTAGGAAATGAAAGCAGATGTTCCTGACTTCCCTGAGTTCTAACAGATTGATGTGGAAACTCTTTTCCTGAAGTATCCATCTGTCCTGAGTCATGAGGTCATTGAGGTGAGCGCCCCATCCCAACAGTGATGTGTTTCTTCTCAGTTACTCATGGAGCAGAGTGACAGAAAGAAATGCCTTCACAGACACTGAGTTGATCTTTCCACCAGTCTGGGGAGTTCCTCACTCGGAGAGGAGCTGTCATAGGCTTGTTCATGGAGCCTCTGATTGTAGAATAGGTTGTTCTGAGCCAACCCAGGAAACAGCAGTTGAAGGTGTAATATACCTTGCCCCCAAAAGGGATTGTAAAGTAGCCTTAGAGTCCTTTAGTGTGTACAAGAATCCATCGGTGGTCTCCAGGAAAAGCTTATGACCACTGAAGGGGGGTCCTCAACAGTGTTCTAGTCTTCTTTCAAAAACCTTGAGAGTTGGAGGCATGACACCTTGCGCATAACTACAGCGGTGGAGATGGACTTGGCAGCAGCAGCAGCATCCAAGGATGCTTGAAGAGTGGCTCTGGCCAATAACTGGCTCTCTGAAATGATGGACTGGATAACCCTAAACAAACTATTGTAGAAACTGTAAACAAGATAGCTAAAGCATGCTCAAGGTGAACAGGTTAAGGCTCTGTCTCACGCCGAGGTGGTTGAGAAGGGCAGTTCACCTGTGCATCACTATATAGCCTTGGCATTCAGCACAAAGGCACAGAGCACATGCATGGGCTGAACAGACACTGCTAACAAAATCTCTGATCAAGGGCTCAAGAGGCACATGCACACCTGAAGTGGAGCACCTACAGGAACACTATGCGAAGAATTACCAGTTACTTTAGTTAAGTTTCACAGACAACACCTCTTAGAAACAGTCTGAATTGAGAATACCATGACTACTTACATCAGCAAGAAGATGCACAGTTGTGGAAATTAATGGCTGTTAGCTACTGCAAGGGGACTTTTCACATTGCTTTTTGGGGTGTCATAAAAAATAAGCTATTTTGTTTTCATTTCTCAGCAATGATCTAATTAAAAAATCCAAATAAATATTATTAATTCAGGGGAACGGCTGGCATATTTTCAAACCAGATTTTGATAAAGTAGGCCAACTACTGGGCCTGGACAAATTTATCATGTACTTTGAAAAATACTGAAGTTTATTATGAGTACACAAATGTTTATAATGCAGTAGTAGCGAAGTGTATCAATCTAATCTAACAACGCCTCTTCCATGCAAATACTGTATGTATATTTTAGGTTTCTTCAATACAGTACATTTGTTTTACAAAAGAGAAATCTATCTATATTAGAGCTATATATTGCCACCCTCTATCTGACCGCCTTCCATGTAAAATCAATAGCAAGACAAAGTCCCTTAGTGGATTTCATGGAGAAATGCAGCAACACAAGCTATGGTAGAGTCTATACCAAAAAGAGGCAGCCTATTTAGGTGTTAAAGACTGTGAAAGAAAAACTAGACTAATGCAAAAATAATCTACTGGAAACAGTTAGTAAATCAGCACTCACAGGTATACAATACTCCACCATTGGGTAATTTAATTTATGGCCCTTAGCTGTACGGCCAGAAAAGAAACAGCTCTGGCAGACATCATAGTTGAAATGTTTCAGGCTCCGGTACCTGTGGAGACATTAAGCAGAGTGATTAAGTCATTTACCAGAGCTTCCTAAATGTAAGTTCTATTATTTGCTTGCTATTAAATCTCACAAGGTAAATTAGCTTACTTTCGCTCTCTCTTGTGTTCTTAAAAAAGTGGAGAGGAAGTTGCTCTTTGAAATGGTGACAGCTCATTTGACTCGGATGCTCTGCAGCAACAGCAATGCAAGGGGGACACTGAGTTTGTGAAGCTAAGCTTAAAAACCACCGTGTTTGTCTTTATATATTAAATTGTGGGAGCATGGATCATCTGCCTGACGTGGTTAAGGCACATCAGTTTCATAGCCAACAGCAGACCAGGGAGTGATGCTGCCAGCATCACATCCAACTGCCTTTGATTGCCCTAACCTGATAGATCAGATACCCATTGTGCAGCTGGATGAACTGGAGGTGGCCTTTCTGTGTGAGATCAAGCAAGCCTTGAATCCACGATCTTCAGGACCGTAGTCAAGCGCCTACCACTGAGGCGCTGCATCTCCAGAACAGTGCCTGATCTAAGCAGCATGTTTCAGCATCTGCTGCAGGATGTAGCCCCATGTCTGTGTATCTGTGACACTTCGGAACAGAAAACCTTGCAGAGCATGAAGTCATATGCGGGGAGTAGGGGTTGGCTCGGGAGGTATAACATGAAAAAACAGAGTTTATAATTCTATCATTTAAATCCACTTTTAAAACTCTTTGTTGCTTTGTTTCTTTTAGTAACAACACGTTTACAAAAAATATGCCCCAGCAACCCTTCTGCGAACATTCACAATTTACCCCCTTCCTTGGCATAATAGAGATCTTCATCTATGTAGCAGCATAGCATAAAAACAACAGTTAGTAGAGACAGAAAAACATAGCAGTATCGCAGAGTTGATTTAGGATCTGTGTAAAGCCCCATGCAAGGGCTGATGTGTAAACTGCATCACTCTAGAATACAGGAAGACACCTCTGACCCACAATTTCTCCTCCGCTGTCTCCTTTCTTAAGGGGATCATATTTGCTATTGACCTATACTAGCAGCAAATTGCAAAGCCCCCCTTCACCTGATACCAACTCAGCTGCACTGCCCAGAAAATGTGGCGGTGAAACTAAGGGTGAACAGCATGCACTCACTCCTGCATGCCTAGACCCAAGATCCAGGTAGCCCACATAGGAGTGTAAGGGGGTTCTTACCCTTCCACCTCTGTGCAGGTGTGCAGCCTGGCTCAGATCTAGCCCCAGTTAGAGAAAGCAAATAAAAACAACCCCCCTAAAATAGGTTGCATGTTTCTAAACTGCACTTGCACATATGATCTGGTATGTCTTGATTTCAGCTATCAGAACCCAGCAGGCAGGGGCTGCTTATGAGTGAGCCAATTCAGGCTTGCTTTGGTCTAAAGAAGCCATGTTTTGTTGGAGGGATTTATCATTGTTTTCTTTTTCACTTCTATCTCAATTCTCGGAAGACTTCCAGCCCCACAATTTGCCAGAAGTTAAGCCTGTAGCAGCAAAGGTTGCCTGATCTTTTGGCCCAGGTTCCAAGAAATTAAAGGGAGCAGTGGAGCTCGTATCTGCGCTGTTCTGATTTTAGGATAGTGACTTCCAGTAGCTAAGCAGATTTAACTAAAAATGTCAAGTTACTGTGTACCAACACATGAGAGAAAAATAGAATTATCCTCTAAGAAACTTTATGCAGTAGAAACTAGAATGACTGACAGTGTTCAGTGACACCTGGGTGCTGATGCTGATCAATGATAAAAAGGTGTTATAAACAAGCTGCCTCGAGTGGCATGATGTTATATAAACCTCTGACTGTGTTGGATAAAAATAGCTATTTTCCTGCCATCTTCCTGCTCTCAGCTTGTCTGTCTTTCTTTTCCATCTGTTTTTTTTCTGTGCTTTTCCCCTAGAGGGAGTTGAGTAAGATTCCTGTGTTTGGGCCCTTTATTGTTGCCCTTAAAAGGATAGAGGGAGGGGCAAAAAGAGGAGATTCTTTATAGTTCAAATGAGCACAAGAATCACCTGTCCCACCAGACCTTCTCTCAGAATGGGCTGAATTGTCTTGAAAGGGACATGAGGGAGAGTTGTAAGAGGCAGATCCTGCTTTCTGTAGCTCTTAATGTCACAGGTTACCTTCATGCGCACAGCAAGGTTAAGAGGAAGTGATATGAAGATCCTAAACTTTGCTCTGCTCTAGTATGCTTTTATATGGGATCAGCATATATGTATTCATTAATTATTTGTAACAGAGGTTTCAAGTGTGGTCACCAGCCTACACAAATCATATTTTTGGGACTAAGTTGGAGAATGTTCACTGTCTTTTTCTTTTAAAATTTCCCAGGCTTCTTTTGGACAGACATGGGAAGAGAGACCCAAGTTAGATTGTGTTTAGTGCTTTTGGAGAGAGATTGTACAGAAGACTCATCATAGCAATGTATTAATGCTAGAGCCAAAATGAAGAGAGATTGCAGCTTTAGGGTATTTTAATATTGGCTAGTGTCCATTACTTTGGCATGATTTGCTGGAGAGCATAATGCCAGATTCAGTATAAAGTATAAACATGAATAAATATATATATAAAACTTTCCTGCTGCTCAGTTCTATTTCTGATGTCTACAGAGCACATAAGCTTATTTATACTTCATTCACTGCCTATTTGCCTCCACTGATGCAAAGACACCTCTGTAATAGCATTTCTGGTACACCGGTCAATCACAGAGCCCTTTAGAGTCTATCAGCACCATTTGCAGAAGGTAGGGAAAAAAAACTAGCTCTGGGGACACAGCAATGAAATCTAGATTCTGAGCAGCTGAGGAGAGCAAGAGGAACTCAATAGCCAGAAGGGAGGGCAGTGGCAAAACAAAGACGGGCAAGTAAATTGGCCAGAAGATATGATCTATTATATTATTAAGAAAAACCCATATCTAGGGCCCTACCAAATTCACGGTCCATTATGGTAAATTTCACGTTTTCAGATGCTTAAATATGAAATTTCACGGTGTTGTAACCATGGGGGTCCCAACCCAAAAGGAGATGGGGGGAGGGGGTGTCACAAACCTGTTGTAGGGGGGTCATGAGATTGCCACCCTCACTTCTGTGCTACTTTCAGAGCTGGACAGAGTGGGGATGAGGGGATGCAGAGCTATCGGTAGCCAGGAGAGATACCCAAGAGCAGCCCTTCAGGGAAAGAGCAAGTCCTGTCCTGCCCCAGCCCTGTCCAGACCAGCAGCTAGGAGCCCCTTTCCTGGGGCGCTCCCAGAAGCACAGGGAAGATCGGATCCAACTCCACACACCTCCTCCAGCTGCAGGAAACTCTGGGACTGCTTCCCAGGCCCAGAGCGTCCTGCAGCAGGTGGAGGCACCCGGAGGTAGGTCTAATCTCCCCGACCCTCCCGAGCGGCTGTGCAGGGGGATGTCCCTCCCCAGCCCAGCCAGAGCTAGGAGCTCCCTTTGCTGGGGTGCTCTTAGGAACAAGGGGACATCAGATTTCATGGGGAAGGGCTTATTTCATGGTCCTTTCATGGCCATGAAATTGGTAGGGCTCTATCCATAAAACTCTGTACCAATTCCACTCTTCTTACCTAAAGCCAACAATTGGACATTCCTTGCAGATGTTGCACTTGGCCTGGTGTTTTGCTGTTTCTGCAGCTGCCACTCGGTGCAGAACTGGTAGCCATACCATAGACTGCGGCTCCAAACGCATCCAGTCTATAAACTGATTTACGCTAATTTCCGGCTTATTGTGATTCTGGTGAAGGAAAAACCAAAACATAACAATAAACAATTAAAACACAAGATTTTTTCCCCCCATCACTCTATTTTAAAACCAAAAATCAACCCAGCTGTAGGCACTGCACAAAAAAACCAACAATATAATTATAAATGAGATGTAAGACACAGTCTTCCTTAAATTTCAAGTAAAGACAAACTAATAAGGTGAGCCTGTAAAAAAGGGGGAAGAAAGCCGAGAAGGTAATAAATACGAAGCTACTGGTAATCCATGCTAAAAATTATCTTTGGGTATGTCTACACTACGAAATTAGGTTGATTTAATAGAAGTCGATTTTTTAGAAATCGATTTGATACAGTTGATTGTGTGTGTCCCCACTAAGTGCATTAAGTCGGTGATGTGCGTCCACAGTACCGAGGCTAGCGTTGACTTTCAGAGCATTGCACTGTGGTAGCTATCCCACAGTTTCCGCAGTCTCCACCGCCCATTGGAATTCTGCATTGAGCTCCCAATGCCTGATGGGGCAAAAACATTGTCGCGGGTGGTTCTGGGTATATGTCGTCAGGCCCCCCTCCCTCTGTGAAAGCAACGGCAAAAAATCGTTTCTTGCCTTTTTTCCTGGGTTACCCGTGCAGATGACATACCATGGTAAGCATGGAGCCCACTCAGCTCACTGTCACCATATGTCTCCTGGGTGCTGCTGGCAGACGCGGTACTGCAGTGCTGCACAGCAGCATCCCCTTGCCTTGCCTTGCGGTCGGCAGACGGTGCAATATGACTGCTAACTGCCGTTGTCGTCCTGTGGATGCTCCTGGCCGACCTTGGTTAGGTTGGTCAGGGGCGCCTGGGCAGACATGAGTGCTCCTTGCCGGCCTTGGTGAGGTCGGTGGCGCCTGGACAAAAATGGGAATGACTCCAGGTCATTCTCTTCTTTAAGTTTTGTCTAATGGAGATTCAGTCCTGCCTGGAATATCATGCCAGCTGGAGGCTTGTGCCTTGCGCGGTCGCACCTACCCCTTGCTCCCATGGCTCATGAAGCCTGGACAGTATTAAGGATCAGTTCAACTATAGCCTGAGCAAGTGCATAATGGTGGTAGAACGTGCCTTTGGACATTTAAAAGGTCGCTAGCGCTGTTTACTGACTTGGTTAGACCTCAGCTAAACCAATATTCCCATCGTTATTTCCGCTTGCTGTGTGCTCCACAATATCTGTGAGAGTAAGGGGGAGACGTTGAGGCAAGTTGCCTGGCCACTGATTATGTGCAGCCAGACACCAGGGCAGTTAGAAGAGCGCAGCAGGGCGCGCTGTGCATCAGAGAAGCTTTGAAAACCAGTTTCATGACTGGCCAGGCTACGGTGTGAAAGTTTTGTTTGTTTCTCCTTGATGAAAACCCGCCCCCTTGGTTCACTCTACTTCCCTGTAAGCCAACTGCCCTCCTCTCCCCTCCCCCCTTTGATCTCCGCTTGCAGAGGCAATACAGTCATTGTTGTTTCAAATTCATGAATTCTTTATTAATTCATCACACAAATGGGGGGATAACTGCCAAGGTAGCCCGGGAGGGGTGGGGGAGGAGGGAAGCACAGGGGTGGAGTAGTTGTAGGGGCACCCCCTAGAATGGCATGCAGCTCATCATAGAAGCAGCATGTCTGGGGCTATGATCCGGAGTGGCCGTTTGCTTCCCTGGTTCTTTGGTAGGCTTGCCTGAGCTCCTTAAGTTTCATGCGGCACTGCTGCGGGTCCCTCTTATAACCTCTGTCCTTCATGCCCATGGAGATTTTTTCAAATATTCTGGCATTTCGTTTTTTGGAACGGAGTTCGTATAGCACGGCTTTGTCTACCCATACAGCGATCAGATGCAGTACCTTCCGTTCGGTCCATGCTGGAGCTCTTTTGCGATTCTCAGACTCCATGGTCACCTCTGCTGATGAGCTCTGCATGGTCACCTATGCTGATCAGCTCGCCATGCTGGCCAAACAGGAAATGAAATTCAAAAGTTCACGGGGCTTTTCCTGTCTACCTGGCCAGTGCATCTGACTTGAGAGTGCTGTCCAGAGCGGTCACAATTGAGCACTCTGGGATAGCTCCCGGAGGCCAATGCTGTTGAATTGCATCCACACTACCCCAAATTTGACCCAGCAGGGTCGATTTCAGCGTTAATCCCCTTGTCGGGGAGGAGTACAGAAATCGATTTTAAGAGCCCTTTAAGACGACAAAAATGGCTTCGTCGTGTGGATGGGTGCAAGGTTAAATTGATCTAACACTGCTAAATTCGACCTAAACTTGTACTGTAGCCCAGGGCTTTGAAATAAAAGTTTTTTTAGAAGGAATTGGAAAATCAATGGAAAGCAAGATCTGCACTGAAAGGCTACCTTTAGAAAAGGCACACTTGCCTGCTGATGTAAGATGTGGCGACAGGCCACCTAAAAAGCATAAAGTATTTGAGTGTAATTACTCAACGTGGTGAGGCTAAAGGAAGTGATCTACAATGTTTAGGACTTTTTAAAAAAAATAGCCAACATTGTTAATTTAAACAAACGTAAAAAATCTAATATAAATAACAATTTAAAGTAAATCTATAGGCAGCCAAAATATTATCACACTTCTTCCAGGTGGCAAGCAAACATGCTTTTTCAGTCTAAATATGTTGATATCAGTGGAGAAACCTTGAAAAAATGGAAATATATCATATTTTATGATCATAAGGACCTGTGCTGCTGTTCTGAGTTCATGGCAAGATAAATCAGACACAGCCTAAAAAATATCAATGGTAAGTAATAATGCATGACCAAAAGTGACTCCAAGATTATTAACCTACTCATTGCCCAAATGAATCCCTCTCAGTAAGTGAGAACACTAAGGAAGACAGTAATAATGAGCTCTACCCATCAGTAAGACATTTGTTTTCACAGGATTAAGGACAAGATAGCTCTGACACATCCAGCTGAAAATATCATCCAAGCACTCCTCTAGAGCAGAGGCTTAACTGGCAGGGTCCACCTGACAAGAGAGATGTAACTCTATCATCAACAATATAATGATACCCTAGTGTGTGTTTAAAGATTATCTTGCCAGGAGGCATTATGCATACACTGAAAATTATGGGATATGAGATTGATCCTTGAGGGACAGCACATCAAATCCCTTAGTGGTGACACACAGAAAGTCCATCACCACCAATTGAATCCTCTCTTCCTAGAGAGGACTTGAACCACTTGAGGCCAGTAACAGACACACTAGCAATATCTCCTATTTACTGAAGCAGTAGTATGAAAGTTTAGGAGAGGTCCAGGGGGGCCAACCTGCAAACTGATCTTGATCTTAATCCAGCAGATTACTCATGAAACTAATTCATAGATTCCAAAGCCAGAAGGGGCCATTGCTATCATCTAGTCTGACCTGTATAACACAGGCGATAGAACCTCCCCAAAATAATTCCTAATAAACATGGTCTTCATTCCAAAGGAAGACCAGAACCCACATTGGAATCTACCACTTATCTCTTATAAAACAGTTTATACCACTCAATCTTTCCAAGCTCTGAACTAGTAACAAGGGAATAAAGCACAAAAATCACTGGAAAAAAAATCCCAGAAGCTGCAATAAGGAAAGGTAAAAGAAGAGATATTGCCTCTCTTCCACAGAAGTCTTCTAACATTCTCTTTTGTAGGATTTAATAAAGTCACAATACTATTAAATGTCTGACATTTCACTTATGGAGATTGATTTATATACAGCATAGTGACTTTTTAATCCCTATCTGAGTCTTAGCATTGCTCAAAGGCAGCCACATTCACAAAAATAATAAATGCAACCAATGTAATTATCACTACGAAACAGCTAGAGCCTTGGGCATCCTTTACAAATTCAAAATTTGGTTGTGTTCCATTAGAACGTCTTCTCTTTCCTCCTAGCTTCCCTAAAAAGACAGACATCCCCTGCAGCCTAATCAACATCCTGTATGCAGCTGAACTGCAGTCCTGTACTATGATCTGTCTGCTGTATAAAGACTCCAGACATATAAATGACTATGTTGCAAACATTGTGAAATTGCCAACTCCCTTGTCAAAAAACTAACACTAAGTCATCTCCTGGTGCGTAGGATCAAAATTACTAATAACATCACTCCCCTGAACTGCTGAGATGAAGCCTTGTTCCAGCAGAAGAAAGCGTGTTGTTCCCACAATATAAGGCCCAAAAAATGTAACTGCTACCATAAGTTTTAACAGGGCTGAAGGCTGCCAAGACTGCCATAAGCCTAAGAATTTTAAGATATTTTCAGATGCACTCAGAATAATTTTGTGGATCTTTTCCTGCATTGATAAGTCATTCACTGGAGTTACCTTTTAACAAAATCCTCATCTTCTTGTTTTCTAGAGTATGCAGGTCTCTGAATAAAACTTAACTGATGCATTATGTTTTTAAACACCCATCTGTCTATTTTGTATATGCCTTTTAAAAGTGGAGATCAGGAGCATACTGTACTTCTAAGAGGAAGGATTGTCCAGTGGTCAGGGCACTAGCTAGGACTTGGGAGCCAGAGTTCAATGCCCTTCTCTGCCACAGACACTGATTCTGGGTGTGTGACTAAGCTTCGCTATGCCTCAATTCCCCATCTGCAAAACTGGGATAATAGTACTTCCCTACCTCTGAAGGGTGGTGTGAGGATAAATACATTAAAGACATAAGTGCTTTGAGATCTACTGATGAAAATTGCTATATAAGAGGTATTATTATTATTTTCAGTATGGCCATCATCCAAAGACAGCCTCACAGTCAATAATTTGACTCTCATTTTCCATACAACCCACGAAGAGAAAACAAAAACCTTTTAAAGAAATTTCAGATGTCTTAGATGGTTTTGACTCAACAAATCCTGCATCTTGGCAGGGCGTTAGACTAGCTGACCCTCTTCATCTCTTCTAACTCTGTTGTTCTATGATTTGTGCAAAAGACAGACAGAGAAGAGTCATGGTTACCACCTTAAAACAGGTTTTAGATGTTTCATCATTATGGACTGGGCTTACTCTGTCTTTTCTTTACTACAAAAACAAGAAAAGCAATCCTTACATTGTTGTTTTGCCATTAATGGGAGCCACAGGTGTAACTGAAAATTACACCACTTATTAAAGTATGTAACTGTGGATTCAGATGTCTGCCTTTACAAAGCCAAGTTAAAAAATTTTGGCCTATAGCTGAATTACTTTAGAGTAAATAAAAATGTGTAAAATTATTTTTTCACATCTGTAATAGGTATTTCTTAATATAGCGCTAATGCATAATTCTTTTTTGTTTTCCAGGGTGGTCCAGTCTATACCTTGAAACCATTGACATATTTTAACTCTTGATCTTCCTTCTGTTGGTCTTCCATGAAAGAGCTGGATGCTCATTCTAATTACATGTTTGGATGAAATATACTGTGTGCCTTTTATTATTTTTAAACTTTACTATGAAGAGACTGTCTGCTAATTCCATGACCTAAATAAAGTTTGTGAATATATAAAGAGGTATAAAACAAAAAGATACAACAGACACATTTCATACATAAAGAAAGGTTGTTGATCTTACCTGCTGGAAGCAACTACGGACACTGGGTTCAATATTACTGCCACCAAAAGCTGCTACTTCTCCAAACTGCCTGGGGATCTGGATGGCATCATGAAGCAGAAGGCCAAGCTGCCTCTGGTCACACATTTCTGTAGGCCCTGCCACTTCCTTAAAGAGACCTGCAATACAGACAATAGTTGATGGCTCATATTGGAAAGTCATTTTAGTCTCAGTCTGCTCTTTTTTCTTTTTCTAATTTATTTCTCAGCACTTCAGCTCTATGGGTTTAATAACATTTCCTATTCCAAATGTAATTACAATGGCTCTGATTCTCCCATGGCTTACAACCATTTTATCCTAGTGTAAATCAATTAACTTCAATAGTATTTTTCCTGATTTACACTGGTGTAAATCAGGATAGAATCAGACCCACTAAGTGTAGTTTATGCTGCTTATTTTAACATTCTTTACAACAAAAAGTGGAATAAGCACTACCGTATTGTAGCTCCCGACTTACAATCAATCAACTATCTGATAAAAATGTGGGAAATACCACAAAACAAAATAACATAGGATTAAAATAAGACATTATATTTATTTTTGCAACACTTATAAAGATTTCTGTGTTATCACAGGAATGACCCGTACATCTGACAACAACATTTTATGCTAAAACTTGAGCTATCAGCAGGTGAGAATGTGAAAGAAGAAAATTTGCATCTGAACTGGGAGTGGTCAGACGTGGTACATACAAAAGTTGAAAGATTTGAGAACCAGCCAACTGGTCTCTGATCTATCTACAGCTACTTATGTTACACCCCTGATAACCACATCCTTCCACGCACTTTCCTTTTACTGGTCCCTCTTTTCCTGCGGCACGTCAACCCCTGGGGCATAACTAGGAGTATTGGTATGATATTAAGAAAAATTGAGGCTGAAAAAGGTCAGGAAAATAGTTCCTGATAGTGAGACCTATTGGACATTGGAACAGTTTTTCAAGGGAAATGTTGGAAGCCACTTGAATCATTTAAAATCAGGCAAGACAAGCTTTGTAGAATAGTTTGTCGGCAACAATTTTGCACTGACTACTGAATATGGATTAGATGCAAATCGAATAGGTCTCTTCCATTTCTCATTTATATAAATTCCGACCACTCAGGAGATAATTGTATTAGTTGGATGTTTCTGCCTAAATGATCAGCAACTAAATAGTTAACAGGGTGACCATTTAAACTATTACTTAAAACTTTAGCTGTTGAGATTAATGGAGCAGTGAAAAAAAAAAATCTCAGAGCTGTTTTTCCAGGGTGCTGAACAGAGTCTCAGGAAGAGAGCAATGCAGCAATTCATATTCACTCAAAAGGTTTTTTTCACAGCTAAGAAATTGAAGGGTGAAATTATGGACCTCGTGAAGTCGATGGAGGTTTTGCCTCTCTGTTCCCAAATTTTCCTCTGTTCCCAAATGAGGTCTTTCATACTTTTTCATTAAAAAAAGAATCTATTTGTACAGTTTTCCATATATTGCACCTCTCTTATCATAACACACATGTTGTTTAAGAATGAGTATAGTTAAAAATCCCATCTGACTACATTTCTGATGGAGAAGCAGGAAGAATCTGTTAGCAGGTGTAAGCACTTTTCATAAAAATTGGGCACAGATGTTTTTTGGTATGTTGGTTGGGGGTCGTAAGAGGAATTTCACAAAAGGGACATCTGGATTATTAACTGCATTTTGGGAATTTTGATGCATTTCTTGCTGGTTCTGGCAGCCTCGTCCTAGGCTTTCAGAGTCCTGGCCAGTTTTCTAGGGAACAGTAGTTGGAGTTGTTTTTGTAGCAACTACGGGTCAGCTTTGCAGAGCTGATGGGAGGACAGCTATCTCAGCCCCCTTTGAAGTGTTTCTGCTGGTCTCTGTGCATACTAGAAGCTGACGCAAAGGCAGGCACAAGGGCTTGGCAGTGACTGGGAGAAAGGTGGAATAGTACATCTTCCAAAATTTTAACTCTTCCATTGATGGGGGGTAAAAAGATGAATTAAGAAGGGGTAGGGGGAGAGAAAAGTGATCAGACGATGGTGATATAGGTAGGAGATTAATTTTTTGCAAAAGGGATTTGTTTAAATCATTCACAATCCCTCCCTGTGAATGACTAATCCAGGGAGACTGACAGTGCTGGGGCCAAGTGTAGAGAAGTCGGGGGCACCCAGCACCAGCAGCTTGTCTGTGTTGTGCCAGGGAAAGAAACCTCCTGAATCAAGAATACAATAAGCCAAAGCTCTAGCACTTTCTGACCAACTGACTTCAGCTAGCCTAGAAACAGGAAAAAAAAAGGTTCCCCTTCATGAAGATGAAAGGAAAGGTGAGATGGGGGATCTGAGAGCTTAGACATATTAGGGGTATGGGGGAACCTAATCTAATACTCCCAAATTCCTGAGAATGCACACACAATGTTCTGATGAATACAATTCTGTGTCACTCAGACCTGGCTTATTGGAAAAAGAGTCTTTGAAGAAATATGACCACAGGTTGGTAACTACAGTGCAGGAAAGTTTGTTCAACAGTATCATTCCCAGTAAAAATTCCACCACAAGCATGTTGTCTGTGTCTTTTGCTGGAAAAGATTGCTGAGCCATCACATTACATATTTAGCACTGTCAAATTTCAGCCATTCAAGCAGCTGCAAAGAGCCCAGTGACAGAGACTCCATAATTACAATGGAATATGGCCTTCATTAGAAGCATAAACAGAGAAAAACGTATTTAAGACTAATTTAATTTGTTCATTCTGATTGTTTTAGAAATGGGGTCCATTTCCCCCCCTAAAAATAAAATGCAGCACTAGCAGTTCCAATCCTTACAAAGGATGAGGCGCCATGGGTTGCTTCTCCCACAGTTGAACTGGAGTCAGTTTTCCAGGATCTTGTACATTTCTTGAAAACTGAGTTACTGAACCAAAAGTAGAGATCTTTCAATGAACAGCCTTCCTCGTGGCATCCCAAATCCTACAGTTCCTAAGCACTGCATGGCATCATCCCAAAAGCCAAGGAAACAGTAATTTTCAGATTTTTCTGTCAGTCTCTAAGATTGTTTTAATTGCCATTCACATTTAGCCTCATATCCTGGGGATGAGTTCCAGATTCAGTGCCAGAGTTCAATAAATAATTAACATATCATTTATTCAAGTAAATTTACCTTTGTTTTCTGCTCATGAATTGTAAGCAAGCAGAATGTGCTTTTTTTTTTTTTTAACGTATTTGTTATTTGAATTTTGCCAGTTGTTTTCAATTGTGGATTGATTGCAAACCATTTTCTGTAACTACCTGATAATCAGTCTTCAAGTTATGTTTCTTAGTTGTGACAGGTCAGATAAGTCACGTAGTGTTGCTTCTGTTTTCTGTCTGGATGAGTGTGAAAGAACTCAGTCATAAATAATCACGTGTGAATTTAAGCTTTGGTTTCTGTGAATACTTACATACGACTTTGAAATTTGTTTTCCAAGAGTATTTGTGCCAGTAGAACTAAATAACTCATAAATGGCCTATTTTTTCTGCAGTATAAATGATGTTATGTAAATAACTGATAGTAATAATAGTAATGATACTATATAAAATAACCGATAGTAGTAATAGCAATGAATAACAGGCATTTTGTTTATTCTGTTCTTAATATTTCAGAATTAGACTAGGTTATATAGTTATTAAAGCAACTAATAAACATTTTAACACATTCATTAACTCTTTGTTTGCTGTATACCTCTAGTCTCCAGCTCAGAAAGCACTTAAGCATGTTCTTAACTCTACCTCTATTCAAGAAAACACACAGGCAAGTGCTTAAAGTTAAGCATAAGGATTTTCCTGAATAGGGATGCTTTCTTGAACTGGGGCTTTAATTGTGTACTCCTTTTTCTTAATACAACTAGGGATTTTATTCGATAAAGCTTCTTCCTTATATCACCTACACAAATCCAGTCTTGCAAAGACGACTGGGAAGCAGTTTAATTATATCAGGAATTGCTACACCAAAACATATTTTCAGAATGCATCTGAGTCAAAGCATTCCTAACTCTATGGGACATGAACTTGGCTTTATGTGGTTGATAAACAAATAATAAACTAATAATGTAAATGGCAGAGTAGCCCAGGGGGAAATTGTTCTTCATTTCCCATAAAACCAACTTCCCAAAAACAGAGCAACAGAGGAAGATGCTACCAACAATCTGTGTGGATCAGTTGCTTTAAGACAATTTGACCACATTAGATAATGCTCTGACCCCTCTAAAGAAAAGTCTTGTATTGTGACAAGCTCTGGAGGTTCATCAGGAAGCGGACACTAAAGCTGACAATTATGAATTGTCAAAACCCGACATACTGAAAAAGAACCGGATATGGAAATGAAAATATAAAAAGATATTTTATGTTAAGTGACAAGAGTAACTGTTGAAGTCCTAAAAAAACAGATAAGGAAGCTATTTAGATATCTAAAGTCTCTATGATATGATGAGTTTTAGAATTGAACTTGTGATTGTCTTAGTACACAAATCTTCTGAGACAAGTTAACCTTTTGTGCCCCCAAAATACCACAACGCTTCACTTTAATTTGTTTCTGAAGAATCCTGTAAACGTGTAAGTCAATTATGCAAATGTGTACTGGTGGTCAATTGCCACTTTTGTTTTATATTAGAAATAATTGCTGAAATTTACCTTCACCTAGCCAATTTACTATTCAACTTAAATGTTTGTATTTAGTCTCTACAGGCATATTTGATCAACAAGGTCTATTTTACATTGTTGAGGGCAATTTTGAGTTTGAAAAAAAAAATCAACCTCTATGAAGTTTTTCTAAGCTTTTGGTTAGCTCTTACCATTTTATCAAGGGAATCTAACCCTTAGACCCTACAATCAGCTTTTCATTTTTCACAAATCCCATTCTGCTGCCTTATTATGAATTTTGATTTGTTGTATAGGGACTCAGACCTCTCCCTTGTTCATGAAAACAAAGACCAATTCACATGAACTAAACTATGCTAGGGAATTAAAAAAAAAAATTTACAACATACTGGGGAGAGACTATGACTGTACAAAATCATAGATGTTGAAATTGGCCCCAATGCACAAGATTTTTGCTAATGTAGACATGGTAATCAACAGTTTACACGAAAGTGCTCTTTAAAAAAGCCAGGAATATAGTCCCCAAAAGCTCCACAGTTTTCTGTGAAAGGTATAACAAATATTCTCTCTATATACTTTTACTTACTTCTGCTTCTGTGAAATGTGTCGGACCGCTACTCCCATAAAAACTAATTTTAAGTTCCATAAGTCCATACTGTATTATTATAATTATTATAGTCTTCCCCTAGGATTGCACTAGTCCTTTGTTCTGAATTACTCATAAGTACTGTACAAAAGAATGTCACTACATGTTTCTGCAACTATTTTTGCTAAATGTTGCTATTTTACTAAATGTTTTCAAAATGTTCAACATCCTCAAATATTTCAAAATATCTAAATCAATATAACTTCATGCCTTTGTTGTATTACATTGGCCAAGGTTTTGGCAGGAAGTTCAGATGATGGAGCAGTATCTGCAAAGTGGCAGTCATCCGTCCTCAAACAGACCCATTTAATGCAGCTGCTGTATTTTGGTATATTTCCTTGCAGTAGTTTATCAAACCTATGCACCCGTTCCTACCAACTCTGACTTGTTTGATTTTTCCATAAACTGAACATATGAATGTTGCACTATTTTGTTAAATGGGCAAAGGATCATTCCAAATAAACGTAAAACAGGACATTTTTCTGGCTTCTCCATAGAAACCATGTACAACCACTTAATCCCGCTTTACCATATGTTGTAACTGCATAATTTACAAATCACAGCATAAAATCTACTTGCCCACACTTTACCACTATGACTGATGACCATGCAAAAGCTAATGTTAATCTACTATTGCATCCGCATAAAAAAATATTTCTTATCCTGGACAAGAGGATAATTATGATTTTTGTTTAAATTATGACTCTGTCTTTTAATATAAAAAGTACAGATTTACACATTTTATGGAAAAATTCTTACTTACATCTGTACTTTTCTTCTAGAAGACCCTTGGAAAGAGACATCAACCCAATCTTCAGGGACTGCACTCTGATTTTTCCAGTCCGACCCCTGAAATTGCACAAAGCTATTAGAGAGCTTAAATACAGTTAATATTATAATATAGGTTCATTCCAAATTCAAAACACCTGGCAAGTTATACAAACTATACCTAAATTCTTTAAACAAGATACTTCAGGTCTTTAGAACTGATAATCACATTAAGGGAATTCTCCTTCACAAAAACTCCTCAACTTGGGTACACGTCGTCTTAACATTTCACATTACCCCAAAAATGATGAAATTTAGCACTATAAAAATCATAGCATTATTTGCTAACTGTGATTTACACAATAAAAAGTACACACCAGTAGACAGCTGGGAAGCACACTGCACAGTGAGAGATGGGATCTGTAAAATGAAGCCGAGCTCTGATACTGTACAGATTCATTAATGTTTTTCACCCATTAATCTCTTTTTTAAAACATTTTGGTGTATAGGTGCACCAGTACATAAACAGCCGAATGTATATGCTAATTAGAGAATGTGGAGCTGTTTGCAATATGACTTGAGACTCATGCTGTCTGACATTTAAAAAAAATATCAGGATACACACGGGGCTCCAAATGATACAATTTTAAACCCATAAGCAAAATGCAGTTCATAATTGATACTAATGTGATGAAATCAGGAAATGGAGAGAAAGCACCATAATTAAGAAAATTCAAAAGCTCATTGCAAAAACTGCACTAATTAAGGACTTGCTGATTTTTGCCTTTACTAATGACCCTTCCAAGGCTGAAAAATATGCACATGTTTTTCCTTCATTTTTGACATGGTGTGCATGAGAGGAGGTGTTAAAGCAACACACACTACTCACACTTTTTGTTTATTTGAAAACAAAGCCTTGTTTTGAAACAAAAAGTGAAACAAATGGGAAATTTGTCAAAACTGATCCTTTCCTTTCCCGTGAACAGTTCTTATTTTGATAAATTGTCACTTTCTACTTCAAAAAATGTTGTCAAAAAATTCTGGACTAGTTCCAGTCTCAATCTCTCATCCCAGGCTCCTAGTCCAATTTCAGAATCCCCCATTCACCCCAGATTCCTTGTCCTCACCCCTGTTGCTAACCAATGCTAGTTCTTCCCCCTATATCCCAGCTCCTTGTCAGACCTACCTTCCCTTCCCTATCAATTCCTTCCCTCCTGCCCTACTGGTTCTCTGTCCCAGCCTCTTTGCCCAGCCAGATCAAATGTTTCTCTTGGCTCCTCATCCAGTCTCAGTCTCCTCGCCATCTATTGGCTCACATTCCCATACAGCACATTTTCCTCCCTAGATCCCGGTCCCCTTGACCAACCAGTCCTAATCTTCCTTCCTGCTGTTAATCTTAATCTCTGCCAACCCAAATACCCAAGACCAGTTTCTCTCTCCCTTTGACTTGCCAGCCTCCAATCCTAGTCCCCCTATCCGGGCTCCTTGTCTCAATCTACTCCTTCCAAACCCCAACGTGCTCATTGCCTTAATCTACTCACAGACATCTCACAGACAGGCTGGAAGAGGAAGCTGCCTGATTTGAATGCAGAGGGAGAAAGAACCTCTCTTCCTCCTCTGCATTTGAATCAGGCAGCTTCCTCCTCTATGCTGCCGGGACCTGGATCCGACACAGCACATATTAGCCCAGAGCTGCAACTACAGGTTAAGTCCTGCTCAGCCTAGGATGAAGAATGCCCAGTACACTGAGCATCTTTGGGGAATTTAGCTGTTAAAATATAAAAAGTCTGCACTGAGCATGTGCAAAATGCAATTTTGCAAAGGCCTATAAATTGGCCATTTTTGGGTGTATTTTTACAGGAAGAGGAAAACAAACATCCCTAACACCAAGGCCACACCTCTCCTCATCACCTCCCTGTTCCAAAGCATGGAAATGATAGAGCTTTTCATAGAAAAGGTCACCAGAATTTTTTAGCCTGGGCAAAACAATGTATTTTTCCCTAGCCTCATTTTCTGAGAAACAGCTGAACCATTTTCACTGTTATTTTCAAAAAAATTCACACTTAGCATGGAAAATTTTAGCCCAAATAGTTAAAGTTTTGACAAAGTTATAAACAGCTGAAAACAGGGTTCTATAATGAGAAGTGGATAATCTTAATAAGGTGCAATACTACCAGCCTGACCTATAATTTGAACCAAACGCTCCCGAGTCCAACGTCACTATATTGATCTAATGACATTTGGTATGACACAACTCAGAGGCATCATCGTAAAGATTACATGGACAAGGCAATGTAATTTATTGTGCAGCTATCACTGTAGCAACTCAAAGTCATGATTTTTTGTTACAGCACTGTGGGATCCTAATGGAAAAGAGTCCATAAAACCACTATAAGATATGTTGGGGTAAAGTTGCCAGTTCTTGATTAAAACAGCACAATATGTGAGCCAGGAGGAAGACTGGAATTCACTGCCATTTGATCTAATTTCAAGTAAAAAAAAAAATGGGACAAGATAAAAAATTACAGTAAATACAACATCTATGAATGGATCACTAAATTTTACAACAAAGCCACGATTCTTTGTAGGAAGAGCAAACTACAAAAGAAAGATAATGAGGTGGCTCTAGGAGAACAACTTTGAGTCTTACAGAAAAGCTTGGGTATAGAACATTACCTAGCATAAACATCCCAGACAATTGGACATACAGAATGCAAGAAAAAAGCACACCCAGCCTTTCAAACAGGCATTCATACAGAAAGGACCGCTCACTTTAGGAGACCTAGACATTTGAAAAGATTAAATTTCCCTCCAAAATACAACAACCTGATAAAGTAGTTACAAAACCAGCAGAAAATCCATACAAGTTTCCTTATGGATACTATGTGGTTCATTTAGGGGTCATGGACCACCATAGGGAAATATACTATACACCAGGTATTGTGTACCCTTAACACATGTGAAGCAACTGCTTCAGGGGGTTCATAGCTTATTAGTCCATTTCCATATAAGTGACACACACATTTCCTAAGATTGGACAATATATGATAACCATAAGAGAAAATCTATTTATTTATTTACATGTGCTTTCAGATTAATTAAATTTATGGAAGTGTCCTAGTGTAATAATCTACCTGTGAGATTTATTAAAAACCCATACAAAGTATTTGACTTCTCACACACACACTTATCTTCCCTCAATAAGACATTTAAGACTATCTCACATTGTACCTACAAGTTATATTTTCAATACTGTATTTTTAAAGGTGTTCTGGACTAGCCAAAATTATCTTAAGGAATCAAGTTTAAGGCTGAAACATATTTACGGGCAGATGCTAATCAACAAAATAACCTTTTGGTCCTTGAGAATGTAAAGGTTGCAGGGAGTCCGCTTCTTTTTTCTATCTAGCTTGAAGAATTAATAATTCTCAATGTGTCAGAAAATACCAAACACAACAGACTTCATTGTTGTCAACTATCTCTAAAAATAAATTGCTTTTTAAATGGCCACATACATCAGTAAGTGAGCTTTATTACAAACTGGGAAGTTGTTCAATCTGCAAACCACTAATTAAATCTCAGGTTGATAGCAGATGACAAACAGATGCTTTTGGAGGAAGTTTAATGATTTGAAACACTGTATACATATAACACCAATGCAATAAACAAAGGAAATGTCAGGAGACAAATTATTTCCTTTCCAAAGGACATTTCAAAAATGGCAATTTAAAATGGTTTCCCAATCTTTAATATTTATGGGGGTGGAGAGTGAGGGGGGGAAGATGGAAAGAGTACTTACTTTGAGAGTAAGAAATCTAATATTTTTCAAATTGGTTCCCTAAGACTTCTTTAATCAGTCTGAAGAGTTTAGTTTCAGACATCATATCAACACTTTCAACACAATAACCAAATAATGTTCCAATGATAAATATGTAGGAATCAGAATTCTCCTTTGACATTATCCATTTTCTGATACTAAGCATGCAACAGCTTCCAAGTCAAGGAATGTATCTGAACCCGTCCCCCTCTCTGTTCTCCACTGATACATTTGTGATGAACTGGAAAAAATATCTGCACTGTTTCTTATGACTATTGTGTGTGTGTCTCAGTTTCCCTGTTCAATTGTGTATTGCTGCCTGCCTGAATGCATAGAGTTAAATCGAAGGAAGCTGTTAAGAGGCTGATGAGAGGCCCAGAAGGAAAGTCAACTAGTGTCATGATAAGATAGCCAGGTACCCAGCTTCAAGGGAGTAAAAATAACAATGGCTGGGCCATCAGTTGAGGGGAGAAGTTACCTAGCTGGGTCCATCCAGACTAGGATATCCTATGGATGACTCTGGAGCTGTAGGATTATTCCACTTTGCAGAGTCCTAGAGCCCAGACTCAAGCCTGAGCCCAAATGTCTGTACCGCAATTAAACAGCCCCCTTAAGCCCAAGCCTTGTGAGGCTGCGTCAGCCCTCATAGGCCAGCCACAGGTGTCTAATTGCAGTGTAGACATACCCTCAGAGACAAGAGAAGGCTGCAAGGAGCCTGGGCTTTTTCTCCCAGCTCAGAGATGGAGAATAAGCCAGACTTGCCCCAGTGATGAATAGAGAGGTTAAACTTAGGTAAGAGAACATGTACATAAGTCTCTGTTATTTTAAATCCACTTCGCTAAGAACTGTGTATCTTTTGGGCAAAATAAATCATGCTTTGTTTTGAAGAAGCTGTCTCTTACTGCAAACGTGTGCTGTCACAGGCTTCCAAAGAGAAACCCCATGATGTGGGTGGTATCTTAAGAGACCTTGGAAGGCAGGACTGAAATTCTCTTATTTCTCCACAAGCAAGGCAGCATTGTCAGCATAATCTTGGCCCACAGTACCCATCGGGCTGCAACCAAAGATCTGATCTGAGGCTGGGCAAACTGTGGATGCCACCCCAGGAGAGGAAAAGGCCTGAGGCTTGAAGTTTGAGGAGGTGCACTCAGAAAGACCATTATTGCACCTAGGCTGGTAACAGTCAGATTCGTTATCTTAGAGCACAGGTTTCAGACCCTTCTGTGGCTCCCCTTCCCCTAAGAGCTTCACAAGATAAATACATGGTAGGTAAAGTCCCTCCCTAATTTATAACTGCTGGTTGGTCAATCAAAATGTAAATGAACCTAAGAGGGGTGAGGGAGGAAATTCTCCTCAGTAGGTTGGAAGAAGGGAACTTGGCACTGGGGAAGATGGGAATCCCTCATCTCTCAGAGGCCCACTCTGCTGGGGGGAGGGGGGAAAACCTTCTGGGCCCACCCCAACTAATCATAAATATTTGGGTGACAAGAGCATATGGGGAGAGTTTATGTGCCCCCCATATGTACCCCTTCCTGGGGGATCATGAAGGAGAAGATCTGTAACGACGTACATAGAAACTGATTAGTAATGCTTTAATGAAAACTGTATATTGGTGTGATTTTGGGACTGTTTTACTGTATGAAGTTTAAATCAATAAGATGTAACAGCAGATGCTCTATCTTGCAATGTATGTGGGGTTGCGGGGAGACAAGAACCTCCCTGGAGTACTTGGGAGATGCCTCTGCTCTGTTCATCTTGAAGTGGTAAGAGATATGTGATGACTTGGGGAATGTCTATGTACAACATATGAATTCTGACTGATTTTATGAAATCTACAAATTAACCTACAGTGTGTATTAAAATCAGCCATGCGCTGACAGGGATCATATCAGATATCACATACCCTATCTGGAAACAGCTACAGGACAATCAAAGCAGTCATTTACATGGAATGACTCTGCCTGGCAATACAGTGAAATTTGGCCAAGCTGCAGGAAACTGGTTTTCTGTCCAGTTTATCTGCAGGGAGGAGGGTTGGAGAAATGGAAATGTTGCAGCAGCAAAAAAGCAACAAAGAAATAATGTGTTGGAACTGACTTCAAAAAATTCAAACTCTGTCTGGAACACAGAGACGTACTTTCCAAGCTAGAAGGAACCTTTTGATCATCAGATCTGAACAAGCTAGAGGGAGAGTGTTACAGGGGCTGAGAGAATGGACCTGAAAGCTAATCAGGAGGAGAGGAGGGTCTGAAACCACTGAACAAACCACCCAATGAGCACTCAGGACACTGGAAGGAGGGATTTTGTGGGCAGATTTTGTTATTTTTGTATGGATCCTTGCTTTCTCTATGAATGGAGTGCATGAGTGAATGAGTGAGTGAGCGAGCGTGTAAGAACATACTTTGCAAAGACTCTGGGCTCCCTACTAAAACTGGCATATGTCCCTATGGCATATGCCCCTGGAGGATTAAATGTGTACCCACGAGGGTGGAGCTCTGGGAAAGGGTGTGCTTAACCTACTGGGGAGGCTTGGGGTTCAGCATTGGTCTTGGGGCCTAGGGCAGCTAAATCACGGGGCTCCACTTCTGAGAAGGGGTACTAGGACAGGGAGTCTGCACCCTGGGAGTGAGCCTGAGAGGCTAGAGCCAGAGACGCGGCCTGGATGCTGCTCAGACTCAGTGCGCTGAATGAGAAACACATGGGATCAGTGTTAGGATCCAAACAGGTGAGTGTGCAACAGGGGGAGCTCAACCAAGGCTGTGACAGAAATATAAGCTTGGAAGAATTTGATTTAAGGGAGAGTAAATATTTCACTGTATAAACACAAACCGTAGAAAAATATTTCCATTAATAAGAAGCAAAATTTACAGATAGACAAAGTGAGAAACTGCTACTTAAGAACTTAGAGTCCCATCTTACTGTGTATAAAACGTGTTGTAATGAAGGCTGCATAAAGCACGTATTTACAACTCTGTTAAAAATAATTAGGGTCTGATCCTTCTCCCCTGAATTTTCTGCACTTGTGAACATTAAAATGATGATAATTCAAAAAGTGGTTAAAAATAATCAAATTATAAAAAAAAAGGAGACTCAGATTCTGATAAACCTACAGATACATAACTCATTATACAATAAATAAATAACAGATGTTCCCTGTTGTAGCCCTAGAATTGTGGAGTTATTTAGATAGACTAACTGATTAAAAAAATTCTGAGACACAAGGTGAGTCTTTTATCAGACCAACTTCTATTGGTGGAAGGTACAAGCTTTCGAGCTACCCAGAATTCTTCTTCAGGTTGGGGAAGGAAGTAGAGTGTCTGAGCTAAACACAAGTTGAGATAAGATTGTTAAGAAGGGGTAACATATGGTAGGCAGTCACTTGAAATGAAATGGGCGATAGTGGTTTAGATTGCTACTCATAAAGGGTTTGAAGTGGGCAATTAAGGGTAGAAGGCAGTGTGGCATGTTACAAATTGTTGTAATGAGCCATAAAACCCTGGTGAAGGCCATAGCTTTTGATGTCTAGCAGAGTTATGAATTTAAGTTCCCAGACTTGCCTTTTGAAGGTGTTTTGCAAGTTTCCCTTGAGGACAAGTATTGAATAGAGTGATCACTTTGTGAAAAGTGTTCACCCATGGTTGCTATGGTGTTTTTGTCTTTTATCATTTTCCTATGAGAGTTCATTCAAGAACGTAGTGATTGTCTTGTTTCACCCACTTAGTTGCTATTGGGGCATTTGATGCACTGAATGAGGTACACCATGTTTAGGATAAGCATGTGTAAGACCCATGAATCTTGAAAGGTGTGTCGTGGAGTATACTGATCATTGTAGAGAGATACCTACAGGTTTTGCATCTGTTGTTCTGGCAGGATCTGGTGCCACTCTGAGTTGGTGTGTCCTGGTTTATGGGGAGTTTGCTTCTGATGATGAGCTTGGCAAGGTTTGGGGAGTGGGGAGATTTGGGTTGTCTAAAGACCAGAAGAGGGGCTTCCTGAACGATTTCTTTCGGGATATTGTCCCCATGAAACGTGTGTTGTAATTGATTGATGATACCCGTATGGGTTCCAGCGTGGAGTGGGAGGTGACAATTATGGGGAGTGCGGTCAGTGGGTTTCTTTTTTCCTACAGTGAAATGAGTTCTCCTGGGGTATTTGGGTGGCCCTTTCCATGATGTAATCTACTCTTCTGGTGCAGCATCTTTGTTTGGTGAAGGAGGTTTTAAGTGTGTTAGGTATGTATCTTGGACTTTCTCCTTGAAGCAAATTCTGTGGTATCTGAGTGCCTGGCTGTAGATAACATATTTCTTGGTGCGTCTGGAATGGTTGCTGGATCTGAGGAGGTAAATGTGATGATAGGTGGGTTCCTTGTATATTATCGTTTGCAGCATTTTTAAGCGGACCATGCCATGGTGTCCAGTTGATGCTGATGTGGGAGTGGTCTAAAGAGATTTTGATGGATGGGTGGTGGTGGTTGAAGTTATGGTGCAAGTCCCTGAGGGAGTTTAGTTCATGTGTCCAGGGGGTGAAAATATCATCTATGTATCATTGGTTTTGTGGTACATTTTTCTAGAGATTCTTCCTCAAGGTGGCCCATGATGAGGTTGACAAATTGGGGAGCCATCCTAGTACACATGGCTGCAAAGTGTTTGTTATTAAATGCGAAGTGGTTGCGAATGAAATGGATGAGTTGGTGATGTGTTTTGGCTGGATTTCTGAGCATTGTGCATTATCTTGTGTGTGTGTTTGAGGCAGGCAGTGATGCAGTCATAGTGAGGGATATTGGTGTATAGGGAAGTGATAGTCATGGCAAGGATGGTGTTCTGAGGGAGGACGTTAACATCATGGAGTTTCTGGAGTAAATTGGTAGCGACTTGGAGGAAGCTGCCCCTTTGTCGAGAGAGTAGTTTAAGGGTGGTTTCTATGAGTCCTGATACTTCTTTGGTAGGAGTGTCATGATGGGTCTGCCTGGGTTCCCTTGTTTGTGCATCCTGGGAAGCACGTAGAAGGTCCCTGGGATGGGTTTGTGGGGGTATATGGTTGTAGAGTTTTTCTTAAGAGTTTTTGGGGAAGGATTTGATGGTATCTTTAAATTCCATAGTAGGAGGTGAGAGAGTTGTCTTTGGCCTCGTTGACACAGTCATCACAATTAAGGACTACACTCGTGCCCCTTTTGTCTTCAGGTTTGACCACAATCTGGTGGTTGGATTTCAGGGACTGTGTAGCTATCCCCTCAGTGGTAGAGAGATTGTGGTGGATGTAGTGTCCGTTGAGATTTCACAGGCAATTTTTTTTCCCCTGAGGCATTTGGTGTTATGATCCAATGTGTGGTTTTGTTCTCTGGGAATCAGATGATTCTTATTTCTGTCAGTGGGGATGTGGTAGTTGTAGATGGTGTCATCTTTGTTGTGAAATAATTCCTTAAGGAGGAATCGGCAGAAGAATTCTTTTAGTTCTCTTCATTAATATATTATCAGGTTCTGTGGCTGGGCAGAATCAGTCCATTGGAGAGTTCAGATACTTCAGTTCTGGTTAGGCGGGGTGGGCAAACTTTTTGGCCTGAGGACTACATCTGGGTATGGAAATTGTATGGTAGTGAGGGAGGGGTACTCTATGTTGTGTAGCATGGGAGGGCTCTATAAGGGATGTTACCGAGGGGGGGCGGCGGCGAAGGGAGGACTCATGGGGTGTGGTGCGGGGGGGGGTGTCAGGGGGGGTGGAGAAGGGCAGGGGGGCGGCTTTACAGGAACTCTGCCGGCAGTGACACCAAGGCAGCCATACCAGGCACCACCACGGGTGGAGGCACCCTAGCTGGGATGAGTGCAGCCCTTGGGCGGCTTCGAGGCTCCCGAGAGTAGGCCGTAGGAGACCATGAGGAGATCGGGCACGCTGATGCGTAGGGGTGGGTTTCCAATCCTGGAAACCGTGTGGTGAGGTAACGCCTGCGCAGTGTGGCTCTGCATGCTGGAAGATGGTGCTCATCAGGGAATTATGAGTCGAGGCTGGGGAGTGCTGGGTGGGGCAAGCCCCTGACCCCACTCCCTCGCAGGAGCACCAGGCGGGCAGAGCGGAGCAAGCCCCCGACCCCAATCCCCGGTGGGAGCTCGAGGGCCGGATAAAAATGTCTGATGGGTGGGAAGTGGCCCATGGGCCGTAGTTTGCCCACCCCTGTGGTTAGGGGTAGTCTTGATAGGTTGATGTTGTTAGGGTGTTGTTCAGTGTCCATGCTGTCCAGTGTCCAATATCTTGATTTCTGCAGGAGGCAGTATTCAGTTGGTTATGGAGTTGTAGTTGGTTTCCTTTTTGTTTTTGTGTTGGATGGCCGTCATCAAGTTTTTTGACAGTTGCTTTGTAATTCTGGCCATTTGTTTCCTTTAAATTTGGAATAGATGCTATGCAGGTTGCAGAATTCTCAGTGCTTCTCTGGTTCTGCAACCAGCACAGTAACACCAATTGCCAAATAAAGGACACACCTCCTTCAACCTTTTTATGCTTCTAGGGTAGCATACGTAGCTATATTACACACACACCTACATATATATGCTTGTATTCCAGGGCTTTTGAGTAGGTGGGATAAGAAACAGACCATTTTAAGTACCCATAGTATCACCAGTGAATCAAACAAACTCATAGTAACACCAGTGACTCAGACAGAAGCTTTACCAATAGGAACAAATGCATGTTTTTCACTGAAGTATTAAAGTTTTGCTATCATAGCTTCTCTCTCACCACACCACCCTTCCCAAAAAGAAAATCATAAAAAAAAAGGTAGACAAATCTAGAGTGCTATGCTCTAGTATTTTCTTTTTTACACACATCATGTCAAGTACAACCCCACTGAACTCACTGTACACATGATATACATTTTGTGTATACTACATTGAAACAATGAGCTACATGCTGTAAGTAAGAACTCATTACTTACGTATCATACACGTTGAGCAGCCAGTTGAGACACATATCTACACAGAGAGGAACATTCACCATGTCCTTGTGCTTCTCTTCAAGTCCAGTGTACGTAGTAGTGAGACAACTGATCACATCCTGGACACCGAGGAGCTGGTCATTTTGGCTCAACTTGTGCTCTTTGAAAACTTCATTTGTTCTGTTCAAATCCAACAGGTCCACTAATAACATAATAAAAAACAAAACAAATAATAATGATGCCTCATCACTGGATTCAGTGTTTGCCTCCTGAATCCTCATGTCATTATAGCATTAATTAAGGCAGGTTAGCTGAAGCAGTGGCTTAGATGTATTAACACTGGTGAAGCACTCCTATTAAGCAGGAAGCTACAGCTTTGGCTGTTTTTGTTTCTTGTTTGTTTTCTGGGTTAATTTGGGGTTTTTAATCTTACAAGCAAACAACAAAAACATTACGCTACTCAGCATACTGTTTAAAAACAGCTTATGAGAATTGTATGATCAGAGAATTCTGCCTTCAGCTGCAGAATTCAGATGGGATTCCACTCACTTTACTGAGAGTCTTCTGCACAGCTCAGAAGGCAGAATCTGGCCTTGACTGCTAAGGTGTCAAACTAGCATTGAAGGGCTCTAGTAGTGTAAAACTGTGCAAATTCTTTGATAGTAATATTTGACAGTAATGTGCATTAGGGATGCAATGAGGACTGATTAACTGAATAGCAGATGCAGAATTATGAAGATTTAAATGAAACTAAGGGGAAGCAGCTTGATGTAATTTTCCAGAAAAATATGTAATTTTCAACTTATATTTTTATCCTATTAGTCAAGGTGATAACATGCATAGTCATGCAAAATCTTCAGGCTCCCTCCATAAAAGAACACACTTCTGCTATGAATTTCTGATGGATAACAAGGAGTGCTGATACCAAAAAGCACACTCAAATGTAATAGTGATCATGAAAATCTAATTATCAGCTGGATGATGAGAAAGAAAAGAAGGCTTTTATTGAATTCTTCCAAGTCACTTTATGTAATGAAAAGAGGCATATCTTTGTCTAAAAGGAAGGAAGGACAGTAAAAGCCAAATGGTTTCATAATTCTCAGTGACATCTTTAACTACACAAGTTGGAATTTTAGCAAGAAGTAGTGGCAGTTTCCTGGCATCTTTTCCCATAGTAAGTATCTATAGCATGAATTTCAAACTCCATCATTCAAAACTGTTTCTTTGTGGGCAGAGTTAGTAGTGCATTAACAGTATAGATGTCATTTCTCAATGGAAATAAGACTTGACAATTTTAGGATGAGTTATAAATTGCTGTATATCAGTATAAAATAAGGACCCCAGGAGGGCCTAAGTCTTTGTGCAGCAGGGGATGCAGCGTCAGATTGGTTCAGCATGGCCTGTAAAATGAGATACACAGAAAACAGACACCATAATGGCAAAAACTAAAATGTTACTAGATGGCTAGCTATCTTTCTTCTGCCTATGAGTAATTCAATTGAACCTCAATGTTTTCTTGTACTACACAGAAGGAGATACATTGTTTAAAGAAGCCTACGTTCCCTATTCCCATTTTGTCCAATCCATTTTCCTACACATCTTTGTAAAAATGAGAATAAGGCAATAAAAGATTTCCTGTACATGGTTTTCCTTGCTTTTCCCTTTCCAAACACATGCATATTGTACTCTGACTTTACAGCACTGATCCATATAGGTTTTTTTTTGAAGGAGAAGTTATTGTCAGATATCTCAGGCTTGGAAAAAAAAACTACACATGCACAGGCTGGATAGGGGAGGACTCTAACTATAGCAAACCATTTGTTGGCATCGAAGCTACTATCCCTTGCAGTATCAGGGTAACATTATACAGTAGTTGGAATGAGTGAAATACACTCAAAATGGCACACAAGAAAATTAACATTCAAAGATTGAAACATACACAGTACAATAAATCTTTTATTTCATATTTTGGGGAGTCAGAAGCAAGAATATGAAGTACTATCAATCTTCAAACATACCAAGTCCAAGCAGGTTGAAGAGTATGTCATTTTTTTCACATCCAGTGTGTGTGAAATACAGGAGAGAACTCAGAATTGTCAGATTGTCGTAACTGGTGTCATTATAAATTGTTTTATTATTCTTTCCATGTTGGTAACTGCAGCTTCCCCAGTATTAAAATAGAATGTCTTCATCCTTGTTAGTTTATTTCATTAACGCAATGGGAACTTCCCACCCCTTTTGTATGCTAAAATGGAAGTAATGGTGTCTGGAACTGGATGTTCCTACCACAGTGGCCTTTGCAATGAAAACCGCTGTGCAAGAAAATAATGGAGTTACTCTGTTGACTGTAGGACTTGACGTGTTATGCTTATGAAGATCTTCTATTAACAGCAGTGCTTAAGATACTGGAGGAATTCAGCTTTTAGCTTTATACCTCACAATACATGAAAGAACTGAACACACTTTAAGGGCAGTAGAGTTAGAGCACTTAATGGAAATATTTTATAGTTATGTAAATTAAACTAATAAATCAATGTAAGTGTAATAATGTCTTGGGTAAAACTAATTGCTTGTGGAGGTAAGAAGGAATTTACCCTATCCCAATGTACAGCACTGCTCATCTGGCTAGCTGAATCTGGACATAGGAGGTAATCATGCAAAGCATTAGGTACTGTCCTCTGTCAGAGACAGTATATTGAATTCTATAGACTGGTGGACCAGGTCACAACACCACTCACTTATGTGAGTGAAGTTCTTTCAGTTCACGTGCAAATCTACACCATGGACAGAGATCATCTTTCCCCACGGCTGGATTCACTTCGCCATTCCCGACAGAGCCAAGGAGAGAGGATGACACGGGGAAGGAAGCAGTTTCCTTACCCAAACAGGCTGGGGTGGGAATTTACTGCAATGGCACATTGAAGGAACATCACTGAAGTGTATTTTTCCCCTTCTTTCCACTTATGTTTTGAGTCATTAAAAGGTAAGGTCCCAGTATGTTTGTGTAAGGCCCAGTGATGGGTTAATCCAGCCCTGGCATCCACCCCACATAACATATGAGAGAGAAAGGGCATGTCCTCATGTAACCTTTTGCAGATGATAAACTGTTCTTTATTTACTACAAAAATCAATTTATGGCAGAATCTACCTTCCAAAGAATAGACTAGAATGGAAAAAAAAAAATTCTGCCTGCTTACTACTAAAAGAAAAAAATTCTCTCTTCTCAAAAGGTCAACTTTTTAAACGCCACAACAGCAAATAAGTTAGGGGGACAATTTTGTGACGTACCCCATCAGATTCATGTAAATGAACTAGATCGGTCTCTGGCTGATGTACACATCTACGGATAATTATATTTCGCACTGAAATAGCATATTACATGCAAAGATCTGAAAGCACTTTATTAGTATATTATACTAGTTTCAGAGATGGATGAATATCACAGAGAAGTTAAGTTTCTTGCTCAAAGATGCATAGTGAGTCAGTGGCAGAATAGGGGAATAGAACCCAGGAAGCCCTATCTCCACTAACCTGCTCTTACTATTAAAGTTCTATCTTTCTGTTGAGTGGACACAGATTGTAAACGGCAGCCCAAAAGCTGGATTCCAGCAGGGTCCTGAAATTATGTATTAATTAATTGGGTTATGCAGCTCTACTACTGCGTTACCAATTTACACTGCAAAGTCAAAGTCCATCAAGTGTCAGTAGGATTAACACTCCTGCTTCAGCTTTGCCCTTGCATTCTTCTCAAAACGGCCTTTTCAGTTATACACTCTGCAGCTGTGACAGCAAATTGGCACATTTTACAATCTAGGATGACCCTATTTGTAGTGATTCAATTTGACACTTTCTTTGCCTTAGTGCATAAGCCAGACATAAGCCTTTCTGAAGTGTTCTACATTCAGACACCTTTAGAGACATTCTACATTTAAATTATGAGAAATGATTTTCTTTTTTCAATGGAAGGCAAATGACAACTTGGTCCAAGGGGTGAATGAGAAAGAGGCACAGCAGACATGTCCACACTCTTCCTAAAAAACCCCAAAATCAAAAGCAGAATTATGGATTTCTTATTTTGACTCTCTTCATATATAGGCTACCCTGGGTATATGCTAATAGGGCGCTCTGAATATCTCAGTAGTAATCCTAAGAACAGAAATGTTCTAATTACTATGGTCACAAGGAATCAAACTGCAGCCTGTACCTTTGGCTGGATGTTAGGTGTTCATTTGTAAGCAAACAGTGACAGAAAGAATAGCATAGATTTTTGATAGCATTTATAAAATCAGGCTAGCAAACAGAGTTTGGGTAAAGGAGGCAAGAAAGTGTGTTTGGAAGCTGAAAATTCCTCCGAGTAGTTTGCTTTGAGGTGCAAACAGCAATGTGTTTCTCAGAGATCCGTGTGCCTCCTGAGTCCTCCTCCTGTATTAAATAAATCCATTTTCCAAAACACATGTACAATTAAGTTAGCAGATTTCTTTGGCTGTCTCTCCTTTCTTCAACTTGATAGCTACATTCTCACACAAGAGACAATGAGACTCAGGAGATAAGAGTTCTATTCATGGCTCTGTTGCTGGTCAGCTTGGTGACCTTGGGAAAATAACTTCATCTCTCAATGACTCAGTTTCCCCATCTGTAAAATGGTAATAATACTTACACCTCTTCTGGAAAGTGCTTTGAGGTCTATAGAAGAGCTAAGCAGGGCTTTGGAGCTGTGCTCTGGCTTTGCTCCAGCTCCAGGCAAAAACCTGCAGCTCCACTGCTCCGGAGCTGCTCCGCACTCCAGCTCCGAGCTCCGCTCCAAAGCCCTGGAGCTAAGTACTGTTATTACTGCATCTTCCCATTTTACAATGGGGGAGGAGGGAAAGGGAAGGCGGTTCTTCTCCAAAACAAGCACCATGAATTAAGATGGATGGTTAGTATCTCCACTTCAATTTTGCAGAGGTCAGGCTGAAAGTCAGCACTGCGTTTGGATTTTGAGAGACAAACTCTGTAAAGTGACATTTTTCAGCTGAGTCATTTGTAGTCATTTTGCACTTCATTAGGTCTGTGGAGACTTGTACTAACCAGTCAGCTGGAACCTGGGCATGCAGCTAAGGTTAGAGAGCTGGAACAAAAATAAAAGTGCTACCACTAACCCACTGAGCACAGTCTGAATATTCTTTTTGCACCTATCACATTTTAATTTCTCCTTCCTTCTGATAACTGCCTTTCAAATGGCTGCTGCAACCCCTCTTTCCAAAAGATCCAGAAATGAAGGCATTCTGGTGTGAGACACACCCCAAGCCTTGCAGTCCTGTTGTCAGAGGTGGGAGACCAGCCTGGTCCACAAGTAGTGAATCTGCAAGCAGGAGTTCTAACCAATCGTTTGCTCCATTTGTACGTCAGGCTGGCTTTGCTTTCCTCTCACTTCTTCCCACATACTCTACAGGCTACTGTACTGTAGACACATGACAGTTGTTTATACCATTTATAATACAAGAGACTGATTCCTGAGTTCAAATCAGAGGATCTACAAAAGTCATACAGTATTTTAAGCCAGTTGTTGCCAAGTTTATGACAGATCCAAGTCTTGGCCGCCTCATGCACTACTATAACCCCCTCAATACCACACACTGGCATGGTTCCCATAACACGCCTGTTTTTATCCAATCTCTCTTTTAATTCCTGCCTTTCTCCCTTTTCTATGTATTTAGTGGCTTTTCCTTTCAACTTTTATTCTTTATTTTACCTTTAGCTGCGTCTCCCCCAGGCCCCTCCTCATTTCCTCATCCACCTTTTTCCTCTAGTTTCCTCTTCCTTCCCTCGTCCACTTCCCTCCCTGTTTCTTCCCCATCTGCAGCTCCCCTCCCCTTCAGCCTTCTCCCTCATAAATTTAAAAAACAAAAAACAAAACCCCATCAAAGCACTACTCATCATTTTCCACTGAAACCCACCTCCCTAAGAGCAACAGACAGCAGTCCAAGGCCAACTTAACTGCCAAAACAGGATTTTTCTGTTTTTCCTTACCCTGACTATTCGTAAGAATTCAGGGGAAATGCTGAGTGAAAGGATGAATCTCAAAGAATGCTACGGCCCTGAGCAGGCCACTCAGATGAGAATTTGGGATCTCGTTTTGAGGATGAGGAAGCAATTGACAGTTTTGAATCAGAAGGACAGTTCTAAAAACCAACCAAACAGAATCCCCAGATATGCTACTTCTAAGGCTACCAAATCTGTACATGTCAACCTTAAAAACAAGCCTTTAAACCACGCTATAATAATGAAATAACACAAAAGGACTTCTCAAAACACTGTGCAATACGGAGCAGGTGCAATGTACTCCGGCTTTCTGGCTACCTCAGAGAAAAAACACTATATAAAGTGAAAACTATTGCCATTAGTAGTGTATTTGTTTTTCACAACTTTCCTTTATTTGTAAGGAAAGTTTACAACAAACCCATCTAATAAAGTTAGAAAATGGACTAAAGTAAACTTATAGACCTTTACCTGCACCCCAACTCTGAGCAGTTTACATCCATCTCTATTTGAAGTTCACACAATAAAAGTCATGTTCTATATGGTCAAATATTTTTGTGTTAAGTATAACAGTTATAAAAGATGATAAAATAGCCCAGTATTGGACATGATGATCAGAGCTCAGCTTCTTAACAAGAATCATTTCCTACTGCATAGTATCACTTCACACTATGGATTGTGTATATATGACACACATTTTCAATTTTTTTCCCATTTGCTTTTCAAAAAATAACCAGGGGAGAAAGCATGTTAGCTTAGCTGCCTTCCTTTGTATTCATTAACTTTATTAATTCATAACAGTGACATGGGCCATGGGCAATTAATGTCATTTTGTGGTGTGAATGACAAACTATCAAGGAGACATCTGACCACCCACCTTTTTCTCTTTCTTTTTATTGCTGTTAGTGTCTTTAGGATCAGGCCCACCCTCCTTCCCACAAGTACTGTACAGAGTGATTAATTCATTTTGAAGGATAAACTTACAACATAATGCTTTTTGCAATCTTCGGATTTTGATGGCTGTACGGTATGCAGAGAAACGTACGTTGTTCAAGTCAGCTGAAATATTACGGAGTAGAAATATTAGTTGTTTCTAAATAAGCACCAATACCAAGAAATTCACAAGTCTTCCTTGACACAATTTCCTAAATAATCATATATCAGTAAAGTTTGAGGTTAATTTCATTTTACAAAGCTGGAGAGGAGGAGGGAATACAATATTTCAAAACAAAATACAAAGACAACCATGGAGTTAGGACCAGAGCTAAAACCCCTTAAAGTCAACAGAAAGACTTCCCCGGACTTCAGTGGATCAGGCCCTTAGACATTATTACACTGTCAACGGTGTGCTAAGTATTTTCCAGACAAGATGAGGAAAAGGTCCATCTCCCAAGGAGTTCACAATCTAAAAACAGACAATGTACAGATGAAGGCTAGGGGATATGATGCAACAAATGTCATAGTGATTGAGTGGTGAAGTTTAGCAAGAGTCTTACAAGCTATGATTTCCGTAATGTCATGATTATGTTAACAACTCTGAGATGGGAACATGGATGAATGGACAGGTAGATGGGCAGTCAGAAAGAGATACACCTCTACCTCGATATAACGCTGTCCTCGGGAGCCAAAAAATCTTTCCGCGTTATAGGTGAAACCGCGTTATATTGAATTTGCTTTGATCCACTGGAATGCGCAGCCCCGCCCCCCGGAGCACTGCTTTACCGCGTTATATCGAGTCGCGTTATATTGAGGTAGTGGTGTATATACTATCAATTTTACAAACTGTTAAATATAGTTATATCTTTTCTTATTTAATAACAATTTATCCTTGCATTTTTCAGACAGAGGGCATTTCAGAGTAAATGCAGATGTTTACGTGGGCATGCTGCTGAACCAGCCCTACCCTATCATCATAAACTAGGCTTTATTGCTCTGAGTCATTGCAAACCATAGCATTCTACAGGCTATGCATCCTTGCTTAAATGCACAGGAAGTCTGAGTCCTATGATCACCTGAGGATAGCGATATAACTGCTATTTAAAATTAATTAAATAAATAAAATACTATATTACAAGGTAAAGTCACGGAAAACATTCTATTGAATTAAAGTTGTTTACTGAATAACAATACAGATTGTATGATTAAAATATCAAGTTTCATAGCTCTAAGTTTTCAGTCACGTAGCAAGATATGCTTAGTTAAATTCATGACAGCTCAGTCATGGTCACCAGACAATGAGAGTTTCAGTCAACCTGTTAGAAGCGGTCCCCAAACTTTTCTGGCTCACGCCCCCCTTACCCCTGTCTGCATACTGCCCACCAACTGGGGCCGGGAGCGGGGCTACGGCTCGAAGGGAAGAGAGGAGATGTGGACAGGGGTAAGGGGGCCGAGGTCGAGGCCAGGAGCAGAGCCCTGGCTGGGGGTTGAGGCCAGGAGCCGGGGCCCCAGGCCAGCAGTTGGGGCCAGCAGCCAAGAGCAGAGCAGTGTGGTGCTCCCTCCCTGCCCCCCAGGGGAGCTGGCTCGGGCCCCAGCTGCACCCTCGTGAACAGTCCTCAGTGCCCCCATAGGGGGGCATGCCCCACAATTTGGGGACCTCTGTGTTAGATGAACTCTATAAAATTGTTTATGTAAAGGAAGTGTACTCACCTAGGGACTGGAAGAGTTCAGACATTTTAGGATGATCCCAACAGGTTGTTTGTGTCTGGTGACTATAGGAGAATGAGAGAAGCAAAGTTTGAGGAAAAAAACAGGAAAAAAAAAAAACCCCCAACATTTTGTGGCACATACAGATTAAACTCTTTGGTTATACGCAAAACAGAAAAATTCCTCAGTTCTTATATCAAATTACAAGATTTGTATCATCCAGTTGCTTGAAGCATTTGATCAAATAATAACTTGTAAGATAATCATCCCATATTTAGCATCCACAAGACTGATTTATTTCTGATCCTTTTTCAGTCCTACTTTTGTCTGTTCTTTCTCACTGTATCAGTTGGACTCTGCTTCTGAAACCAAGACAACTAATAAGGTAAAGATGCAAATTCCCTGCTGTCTCAGCATACCACATTCATTTTTAAATTTTTGAAGTGTTTTTACAAAAGGGAGGCTTTTATTTCATAGTCTTCATTATATATTTGCAATTAGTCAATATCAGAATACAAAAAGTGATCTTATGACTTATCCATAACGCTTTTAATGAAGCGCATAATGAACTTTCCCACATGCGTATCTGTAGCTACCTAATGTCACAGGATGACTTTCTGCATTTATGCTCTCAGAACATAAAGATACAATGAGCACCACCTTTTAACAGCACTGGTTAATCTATCAAAGTATCATGTATCCAGCAATGTGGATAAAATGCAGCTTATCTCATGCTCAATGAAATCTCAATTTTTTCATCAGTGATGTTTTGGTTCTATTTCTGTATATTAATTGCTGGAAAGGTTATACATTCATACCACACACACGGGCATTTAAATTTAAATCAGATTAATTAGACAATTAATATACTGGATGTTATACTAAAAAGACCACAACATTCCTGCTAAGAATTAACTAGTTAGTACTGTAAATGAAATGATCCCAGGTTAGCGAATTAAGCAATATTTAATGAAGCAGAAAAACCTACTGTCTTTAATCTTTGTTTTCATTTGAACTTGTCAGCAAGCAGACACAGAGAAGCATAAACAAATGTTTTCATAAAATCACTTAATTTCTGAATGAATAAAAATGTTACCATGTGTGAGAAAATGTGCTAATTGTAGCTTTATTAAGAGAGGACAGTAATTTGAGGACTCTATATATTTGTCATACTCTTACAAAAAGGAGGGGTATTTATTTGAACTTGTCAGCAAGCAGACACACAGATAAGCATAAACAAATGTACAGAATAAATATTCAGAAACGGCTACATTTTAACTCTTGACAGTTTTAAAAGGTTCTCTGCTTGTTGTACTTTTTTTGGTAAAAGTTATTTAGCATATTATAACAAAAAGAGGTGGGATGATACTGTGACTAGGATTTACCAAAGAAGTGAGGGGGGAAACAAGAAAGATGTCAAAGTTTGAGAAGCATCCAAGGATTCAAACATTCTTTTAAAAAAAAATCTGGACTGAAAGTCTCATGAAAATAAACTTTCTTGGGACATTTCTGACATTCAGAAGAACTGGGTTTCTTATAAAAGAGTATCCAAATATTTCAGAACCTTAAAGCAGAGAAAGTTTGTTTCAAATCTGGCTGCCAAAGCTTCCTGGGCGGAGGAAGGCACTTAATTTGCCCATACACAGACGCTTTTGTTCTTAACTGAATTACAAGATGGTATTTTGCCATTGAACTCAGAGGGCCATATCTTCAGCAGGTGTAAATGGGTGTACCTCCCGACTGATAGCAACTGAGGATCTGGCCCAGTCATACCTTCAACCACTACTGTACAGAGAGGAAGCATTTGTTCTTTTTTACTAAATATTTCTAGACAGACACTTGAAGGCAAAAAAACAGCAGCACACCCAAGTGACAGGACTCTGCCCAACCTACGGATTAGTCTGTTGGATCTGAATTCAGGAAAGAATTAAGCATCTGCTTAAACTCTATCCACCTCTATTCAGGAAAGCAATTAAACATGTTCTTAACTTTAAACAAATGCTTAAAGTTACTGATATGCTTAAATGCGAAATTTCCTGAACAGGGACTACTTCCTAAACTGCAACCCGTAGAAAGGTTTCAGTTTCATAATAAAATTATGTGAACTGAACACAAGAAAGTCAAAACCTTGATATCCTGGACTAGAAAATAGTGTCAATGCCAAAAGAAACACATCCAATCATCAAAGTTTTACAACTTCTAAAAAGAAGCCTTAAAAATGCCATTAATGTATGTCCTTGTCTACAACAAAGTCACCTGAAAGAAAACAGTAACATTTCTAGACTTGACAGTTATTCCCTGTCAGACAAACTAATAAATCAGCAGTGAAACCAACTCAGAAAGAAAGAAAACCTGTGTTTCTTGGTCCACTATTGGCACAGGGCTACGGCGATTTACTGTGCTGCATTCTGAATGATTCTAGTGCAGCAATAAATTAAGATTCCTAAGGCAGGATAAGGGGCCTGTATAGCTTCAGTAAATGAGAATGGAAAATGTAATATAATCGTCTGCATTGATCAGCCCATTAAGTAATCTGAAAACTAGTGCCTCAGCTACTCTCTCACGGAGGATGTAGGAGGCTGATATTGCCAAGTGTCTCCAATACAGTGTTAAGTGAAATGCTGTCATTATCACCTCAACTGTTTATCACTGGCCTACATAACTAGCATCAGTTGTATCCATCAAACCGTATGGTCACATCTAAAATAAGGGCCATTAGTAAAGCTCATTTAGGAAAGCTCATTTGAAGCAGTAATGAGTCTCTCTCTCAAAAAAAGTCGCTGGTGATTTACTTGTCAACATCATAAGTGAAAAGTATCATCTGGCACAGTCTGCATTAGGGTCTGGATTTGATCTGACAGACCTGAAAATCTCTAAATTACAAGCATAAGTGGAAAATGGTAGTTTGAGAAACGCTTTTAAATACTTCAGACTTGCATCTGAAGAAGTGAGGTTCTTACCCACGAAAGCTTATGCTCCCAATACTTCTGTTAGTCTCAAAGGTGCCACAGGACCCTCTGTTACTTTTAAATACTGTTTATCTCAGATTTTTAAAAATTAACATTTCAAATGATTTAAAAGCTCAAATATTTGTTATAGTCCAATCCCCAGATGGAAGTGCATGTAATAGATCACTCTCTGGTTCCCAAACCCTGTTAATCTGACTGTCTTCAATGGGACTATTCACACACTTAAATGTAGGCGTGTGCTTAAGTACTTTGCTGAATCAGGGCCTCTGTACCTCTGTCAACTCATCTGTAAAACAGGTATTATGAAACTTGACTAGCATTTGTGAGGTGCTTTGAGAACCTCAGCTGAAAGGTGCTATAAAAAGTGCAACATTTTAGTATTAGCTCCTATTACCTATCAAAAATAATGATGAAATTATATTGCCAATGATGGCTCTAAATTTCTCCTCCCGAACAGAAAACTGTTATATTCTACAAGGCCCAAAGGAGTGGTATTTTTCTCCTTATTTAAGAACTACTGTATAGACAATTCAGTTCAGTATATTTATGACAAAGGGGGAAGGAACCTAAAACAACTTTTACATAAAAAAAAATAATCACTTCAGAACATCTTATTAACATTTACTGTGGAATCTTTGCTGGCATAATCACAGGCAATCGGGACTCCTGGTCCTGTAGGATTAACATCCCCAAAATTGGATAACTAAGTATTAAGAACAGTCTGGGATCCCTGGATAAGTTTTCTTTCAATGAATAATAATAATTATATCATTATTATTAAAATTACATATATACTTTTCTGTGGCACTCTAAGTGAAAATCTCAAAGGGCTTCTCAAGTGTTATTTTAGCCTAACCATATGCCACATGAAGTGGTATTTTCCTATTTAAATATGGTTAAAAATGAGAAAGGTTAAGTGAATCTGCCCCTGGTGACATAGCCCAAAGGTAGAGTAAGGATTAGAATTCAGGAACACGCTCTCCCGATGTTCTGTACTTTGCACTACACCTCGCTACCTCACTGTAATGTGATAACCACCTGGACAGCTGAATTTTCCCTTTGACATGAAAAGACAAAGAATATCAACATGAGATCTGTGCTATTTATGAAAATATCTTCCCAGAACACCACCATTTTCAACAATTATCCCTATAACTCTGCAAAGAGCCCCTATTTTTCACCAGTTGAAGTAGCGCATTCTGAACATGCCTGTTCATAGACTTGGATTTTTAAAGCTCTCTCTCACTCCTTTCATACTGGTATGCTTTTGGTCAAATGTCATTCCATCTGTTAGTAAACTGTATGAGAAAGGCAACCCGATGACCCATAGAATTGAAAATGGAATACAGAACTTTTTCCCTCTAGGTCACTGATTTAATATAGCTCTGTTTGAAGTGACCAAAAAGTTATTACTATTGGATAGCTGGCAGGTGTTTACATGACATGAATTTGGTTGTCTAAGTCTTATCCCCAGAGGACAAAGCTTCACATCATAAAACCACCACTCACAGTTTCCAATCTTGTTGGCAGGTTTAGCTGGGAGGCTTGCTCCCAGCCACAATGTAGACATTCCCTGAATGACCCAAGCATTGGAGGTGATCCATTCAGGTGAAAGCAGCAGTGCATTGTCATTGCTGCTGCTAGTGGTGTCACTGTTCATGTTATATCTATTCTGTGGATTACAGACTGCAGTTTCCAGGGCAGTTAAGCTGGCACCTTTCATACACCACATATCCAAACACAAAAAAGCTATATGAAAACTGCAAATGAGGGCATATTGGATAGGACTGTAAAAACGCTACGATAGCTTCTTATTAATAAGGAGTTAAAAAGGAACCAATCTCAATGTTGCTATTTCTCACTACAAAATTGTGTTTGATGACAATTTCATAACACACAGGGACTTTTTATGTGCACACAAATTGAATTTCATAGGAAGAATGAATGCCTGTGCAGGTAACCTTAACATGCAACAAATAAGAATGTCAGTTAAAGAGTCATTTTAAGGGTTTCAAAATAGGAGGCAAACAAGATACACCAATTTGTGTGGATTTGGTTTACAAAGCAGCCCTCTGAAACAAGACCCATCTTTCTGTGCTGTAGACACGTTAGCTTTTGTGCTACTGATGCATGACTAATGCAAATAGACCAACCTATAAAATCTGTGCTTAGAAAGTAAAGAGGCTCATAATGCTGGATAGACTCCTGCACAGATTACGTGGACTTGCAGAGACTGGGGGTAGAACTCTCTTGCTGTGTCCTGATACCTCTTTTATGCATACTCAAGCCATAGTGACCAATACTGGTTACGACTGCCCAGCAGGGATATCTTCCAGGCACAGTAAGGAGCCATTGGATGCTTCTTTGCTTTTCTGATATCCTGGTTAATACAGGAATAAACATGCAGAAAAGAAACTATTTTGATAACAAAGAAAACCAAGAAAAACTGTAGTAAAATTAAGACTATATTTTTCCTTAAAACATTAAAAAAAAAAAAAAGAAACTTGTAAAGGGTGTTGTACTGACAGCCTCAGGGACCAAAAATAGCTACAGCAGGCAGCAGCAGCCACTACAGGATAGCTCAGTGCCACTACAGGATAGCTCAGTGGTTTGAGCATTGGCCTGCTAAACCCAGGGTTGAGAGTTCAATCCTTGAGGGGGCCACTTAGGGATCTGGGCAAAAATCAGTACTTGGTCCTGCTAGTGAAGGCAGGGGGCTGGACTCGATGACCTTTCAAGGTCCCTTCCAGTTCTAGGAGATAGGATAGGATATCTCCATAATGACAGTGCAACCTTCTCACTATCCTGCCAATGGGCTTCAACTTTTTTCTGAAAGTTCTCCCTGATCAGAGAGGTAGTGAAAATGGGGGGGGAGGAGTGGGAGAAAGAGAGGAGAAGAGATTTCAGTCTCCATTCCCATTTAGGCCCTAACCCCCACTGAGACCATGCAAGGATAACATTTAGGGCAAAGTGTCATGATGGTTTTCACCATACAGCTACCACAGTCAATCCTTAGAAAATTCAGTTACTAGCTCCTTCTCCCTCTCACCCCCCCATACACGAGTTCAACAGTGCTATCAACCTCAATACACACCAACGAACTGAAAAGCGATTGCTATACAATCCTAATATAATCTGTGTTTTATTTATTATGCAAACTATTAGACCCAATTCTTCTGCCTTACCCATGTTGAATAGCACCTTACTCTACAAGAAGATGAGCGATTTCAATGAGACTACTTGTGGAATAATACATTACTCAATTTGGTTGAGAGAGGCAAATCAGGCCTATTATGAATATGCCTCTGAAACAGGTCTGTTTGAGGGGCAGTGGGCAAGTAGGCTTTACAAGGTCTGTAGGAGGGTCCAGAAAGACGTTCCCAACCTGTGGACCATAAGAGGGAAAAAGGAGGTGAGTTCTTCTCTTGTGGAACATAGAAAGTCTGCAGGAGAGCAATTCTACTGCTACAGACATACCAAGCTCCAGGAGGTCCCAGAGATAATCTGTGTGGGAGTGGGTCCTTTCTTATAGCTCAGCCAGAAAAACAGTGACCTGTTTCACTGGCTGCCACAAGGCAGTATTTTTGATACTGAATTCATTTTCTATTGGTTTCGGCAATAGTATGTTGTACATCTCATTCTCTGACAAAAATTAATGACAATATAAAATCATAATCTACAATATTCCCAGCAAGATACATTTCATGAGAAATTTGACACCTCCCCCAAAATAAGACCAACATCACAGCAGGAATGGATTTATGTATAAATAAAAATAAATAGAACTGGTTACAACTCATAGTGTTACAACTTAAAAACCTGAAAATTAATAAACTGAAAAAATAGCCCATGCCTTCGATTTTAGAATAAACTGGAGGCAACATCGAAGTTTTTGTCCTCAACTCTTTTAGACAAAGTTTCAGATGCCAAATGTATTATCATATAACCCAGGTGTTATCAAATCCACTTGGTGATAAACTTTCTAATAATTCCCTTTGTCAATTAATACATTTTTAACATTCGTTGGACATGTCTGTTAAAATGATAAGTAGTGAAATAGTTAACAGTGTTGCCATTTAAATTGTGATCAATAGGTATAACAGTTGACCACTCGATTGAGTTGAATGGGACAGTTCACACATTTCAGAGCTTTTGTTTTAGGCTGATTGCAGCCTCAGGAAAATAACACCCTCTAGTCATGTTATCAAGGTTTTCTTCATAACAATGAAGGTTAGAAGTGGGAATTATTTTTGTAAAATTCCCTAGCATAGACAAGGCTAGAGTCAGTTCTAATACTGATTGGCTCACAAAAAATATACCCTGGCATGGTGGTAAGCGGCATTGTATTTCTGAAGATGAAGTCTTTTGGATGGGATGTAAAACTGAAGTTGTGATCTCTAATAGTCATTAACGATTCCATGGCACTTTACAAGCTGGCACTGTTGTCCTGGCTAAACTCCAATTGGAGGAATTACTTCCTGCCTGTCTAAGCCCCTCATACAGTTTCATCTGGATACAGCATATTTAACTTCCTTTCTTAAACTATTGCAAAAGTGTGCCGTAAAACAGCTGGCATGCTGTTGTAAGGGGAGCTGTATTTCAGTAGTGGATGGAGTAATTTCTGTACGTATACTTTGAACCCCCTCAGGACAAAAAGCACTACCTGAAATTCTTAATTAGAAAATGAAGGTTAGTGGTAACTAAAGAAATAATCTCAAAATTAAAACCTGTATCACATTTGGAGTCAATTTAATTATTATTTTCCCTTCAGCTCATACAGAGGATGGTATTATGAATGTGGCCAGAAGGAAGAAAAAGATTTACTTCCAGAGTCAGTGGATTTTTTTCTCTCCCCCAAACTAATCGTACAACAAAGATCAGAAGAGAAAGAATTGTTGTTCTGAAGGAAGACTTGAAAAGTACAGCCACAAGATTTCTTACCCTGGAGAGTTAAATGTGATATAGAAGGGGATAAAGTAGCTTTTAAAATGTTTTGATGATGCTAGGTCCTTTTCAAGAGCGTTCAGAAGTATGTGATTATGGATCTTGAAATTGAGTAGCTTGATGATGATGATTGCTGAGACACCACTGCCCTTAAGTAAAATGCCTTGTACAATATTAAATTTGCTTTGATCTCTCTCATTTCCTTTTGAGTTCTTCTGGACAGTACAAATACCTAATACATTATAAATGTAGAAAGACATAACTGCAATATGATTAGTTGTGGTTAACTGAATAACACTGAGAAATGTTAGGGTACTTATTTCTTTCCTCCATTCCTTTCACCTGATGACATATTCGTCAAATTTATTTACAGACTGTGAATTTTAATGGCTGTATATTTCAATGTCATTTTTTAAAAAACAAGTGGACGTAAATTTCTGTGTTTTTTTTTTTAAATTTTTGTATGAATATATATTTTCCTAAGTTTTATTTTTGCATCATCTGTATGGAGGGCAAACATGCCTTGTTTGCGTTAAATGGTTATAAATAAAAAGTTATAGAGAATGCCCATTAGAGCCCACACATCTTTGCAGCACAGCCAATGAAAAATGCTTTCAATTTAATGCTTGCTCAAAGAAATCAATTTTTGCCTCTCATAACCATTTCTCCAAACTTATCACAAACAATAGTGGATTAGTAAATACTGTGAGACCTATGTTCTATCCTTCTCCATATGGCTCATTAGTCCCAGTCTCTTGGACACGTTTTTGTCAAAAAGTTCAAAAAGAATCAACTTTCCTCAAGAGCATTTAGATTCTACAGATGTAGAGCTCAGTCGCATCCTCAGTTTCAAACACCATCCACTGAATTCTACTGCAATAATTAACCCAAAATGACAGAACTATAGAACTATTTGGTAATATTTTGCATTAAGAAGAGATAAAATAGAAGTTAAATAGGACCAAGAAAAATCTCAGAAGCCACTTGGCAACTTATTTTATATAATAAAAGATTTGAATGGGAGGAAACAAAGTAACAGACTAAATTGTGTATGTAAACAAACATGTATGTTCAATTCAACCAAATATTTTCACTGTGCAGAGCATAGACACAAACAGCTTCATAAATCTGGGCTCTAGACTAGAGAATGAATTTCACTTCCAAGGAAACAGAACTTCCTTTCCCCTTCAAAATACTCCGCTGGTTACCCACTTGCTCAAGTAATAGGGGGCCAAAAGGGTTCTGTGCAAACCTCTTTCAGGCACATTACATGTACTTGAATAATTACAGGACATCAGAACCAGAATGCACATCAAAATTAGCAAACAGGTAGGGGGAAACAAGCCAGCAATAGAACCCTCTTTTTCTTTGAGACATTCCTGTCTGGGCACGTAAAAGCCTGTTACCATGGGCATCAGGCAGGAGACAGAACAAATGCTACTTATCTCAAAATACAGACGTTTTAAATCATTTTGACACTCTCCTTACTTACAGATCCGTTGAAGGCTAAAACACACCCTCCCACCTTCTGAGAGAGAGTTTCCTAATTTGTGAGAAACACTTCCCTAATTTGTATTATAAAACTTGTAGATGTACTTCAGGATGTAGTATATTTTCAAAAAATCATCATCCTAACAGGTGTACCTCTGCAGTATCCCAATTCAAAGGTGAGATTATCTGCAACTCATCTAGCACAGTCTAACTCTCTGAATACCTCGGACAGATGTCAAACATTGTATCTTACTCTTTGTAAGAGGGTGACTTGCTCTTAAGGGCTGAATGCCTGAGGCCAGACAACCCTGACAACTGAAGAGGCACACCTGAGAGAGATCAGGTGATTCCTCTATAAAGGAGCAGCAAGTCACTGCAGTGGAGAGGGTCTGTTTAGGGAGACCATAGCAGAGAAAATTGGACATAGGTTGCTGGGAGTGAGTAGGCTCCAGCAGAAGACCTTGGGAATGGAAAACGAGACTATAGGCAGGAATGGCCTAGGAGTGACCCAGTGAGAGAGTAAAGAGATGGACTATGTTTTGGGACACTGAGTTTTATTTTATATGAATAAACCCAGACCCCAAGAAGGGGTCTTATGAATGGCCCCCCAAAAGGATATGTAGTGTATATTTAAGAAGCCCTTTGAGCGGGAAACTGAGGCAAGGAGACACTTACAGGCTGTCCTAAGGCCACCAGGAGGTGGCAATTCATTGATGCTCTTATTCTCCTCCTTTTCCAGTTCATTTTTATCCCTCAACTCAGACAAAAGAATATCCAGTTTATTAAGCCCCACCTCTCTACATAAAACCCCAACTGTAAAAATGGCAGAAGCAGCATGCCTTAGGATATCTCCTTGAGACCATTAATCTTAAATATAACTATTCTTGGAAGACGTGGGATGCTGAAAGACATCACTGCCTAGATTCCAGGGCAGCCCTGCTTCTCTTTCAGTTTAAGTTATGCCTTATATCACCTCCAGGTTTACATTTCATTTAAAGACCAGACCTTGGCCTAAGCAAACAGAGGAGCCATGAACAGAAGCAGCTAAAAGGGAGTTTTGCAAGCGAGTTTGGAGGGAGAGTGTGTGTGTTGGGGGCTAGATACACTTAACGTTTTTTAAATTTCCTTAAACTGAATGCCAAAACTACCCCCTGATAAAAAGAAAACATCAACAAAGGAACGAGCTGCAGGAGTAAAAAAGAGAATGCAGGCAGTATCCCAGCAACAGACTGGGGGCTTTCCAGTTTAATGCACTCAATGCAGCATGTATAATTACCTGCTGTATGGGCAGGTGGCGTATATGTGCAAGGAGTTCCTGGCCCTCATAGACCGTGCATGGGCTTTAGAGACCAGAGTGGCTGAAGAGCTAAGGGACACAGAGAGATACATGGATGAGACTTTTTGGGACACAACAGAATGGTCTCACACCATCTGACAGCCTCTGTGCTGTTGAGGACCATGAAAGTTTCAGGGAAGGAGAACATCCAACTGGAGCAGAGGAAAACAATCCCATATTTGGGACCCTCCTTCCAGACGATGTCATGGTATTCTCTCACACTGAGGATACCTCTCCAGGGGAGGGAACTCTAGTTATTATAAATAATAAGATGGGTGAACTAGAGTGCCTCATATTAAATGAGGATATTGATATTGATATAATAGGCATCACAGAAACTTGGTGGAATGAGGATAAGCAATGGGACACGGTAATACCAGGGTACAAAATATATTGGAAAGCCAGAACAAGTCATATTGGTGGGGGAGTGGCACTATATGTGAAAGAAAGCGTAGAATCAAATGACATTAAAATCTTAAATGAACCAAACTCTATGGATAGTAATTCCATGCTTGAAAAATATGAATATAACAGTAGGGATATATTACTGGCCACCTGACCAGGATGAAGATAGTGATTGCGAAATGCTCAGGGAGATTAGAGAGGCTATAAAAAACTCAATAATGCGGTACTTCAGCTATCCCCATATTGAATGGGTACATGTCACCTCAGGATGGGATGCAAAGATAAAGTTTCTTGACACCTTAAATGACTGCTTCTTGGAGCAGCTAGTCCTGGAACCTACAACAGAAGAGGCAATTCTTGATTTAGTCCTAAGTGGAGTACACAGTCTGATACAAGAGGTGAATATAGCTGGTCCGCTTGGTAATAGTGACCATAACATAATTAAATTTAACATCCCTGTGGCAGGGAAAACACCACAGCGGCCCAACACGGTAGCATTTAATTTCAGAAAGGGGAACTACACAAAAATGAGGAAGTTAAACAGAAATTAAAAGGTACAGTGCCAAAAGTGAAATCCCTGAAAGCTACATGGAAGCTTTTTAAAAGACACCATAATAGAAGCTCAACTCAAATGTATACCCCAAATTAACAAACATAGTAAGAGAACCAAAAAAAAAAGCCACCATGGCTAAACCACACAGTAAAAGAAGCAGTGAAAGGCAAGTATCCTTTAAAAAGTGGAAGTTAAATCCTAGTGAGGAAAATAGAAAAGAGCATAAATTCTCACAAGTATAAAAACATAATTAGGAAGGCCAAAAAAGAATTTAAAGAATAGCTAGCCAAAGACTCAAAAAGTAATAGCAAAAGATGTTTAAAGTACATCAGAAACAGGAAGCCTGCTAAACAGCTAGTGGGGCGACTCGATGATCAAGATGCTAAAGGAGCACTCAAGGATGATAAGGCCATTGCGGAGAAACTAAATGAATTTTTTGCATCAGTCTTCACAGCTGAGGACGTGAGGAAAATTCCCAAACCTGAGCATTCTTTTTAGGTGAAAAATCTGAGGAACTGTACCAGATTGAGGTGTCATTAGAGGAGGTTTTAGAACAAACTGATAAATTAAACAGTAATAAGGCTCCCAAAAGAATTCTGAAGGAACTCAAATGTGAAATTGCAGAAATAATAACTGTGGTTTGTAACCTATCATATAAATTAGCTTCTGTACCAAATGACTGGCAGATAGCTAATGTGATGCCAATTTTTAAAAAGGGGTCCAGAGGTGATCCCGGCAATTACAGGCCGGTAAGCCTGACTTCAGTACCTGGCAAATTGGTTGAAACTATAGTAAAGAACAGAATTGTCCGACACATAGATGGACACGAGTTGTTGGGGAAGAATCAACATGGGTTTTGTAAAGGGATATCATGCCTCATCAATCTATTAGAATTCTTTGAGGGAGTCAACAAGCATGTGGACAAGGGTGATCCAGTGGATATAGTGTACTTAGATTTTCAGAAAGCCTTTGACAAGGTTCCTCACCAAAGGCTCTTAAGCAAAGTAAGCTGTCATGGGATAAGAGGGAAGGTCCTCTCATGGACTGGCAACTGGTTAAAAGATAGGAAATATATATATATGGAGATATACCTATCTCATAGAACTGGAAGGGACCCTGAAGGGTCATCGAGTCCAGCCCCCTACCTTCACTAGCAGGACCAAGTACTGATTTTGCCCCAGATCCCTTAGTGGCCCCCTCAAGGATTGAACTCACAACCCTGGATTTAGCAGGCCGATGCTTAAACCACCGAGTTATCCCTCAGCCTGGAAACAATGGGCAAGAATAAATAGTCAGTTTTCAGAATGGAGAGAGGTAAATAGTGGTGACCCCCAGGCATCTGTACTGGGACCAGTACTATTCAACATATTTGTAAGTGATCTGGATAAAGGGGTAAACAGAGAAGTGGCAAAAATTAAAGATGATACAAAACTACTCAAGATAGTTAAGACCAAAGCAGACTGTGAAGAGCTTCAAAAGGATCTCTCAAAACTAGGTAACTGGGCAACAAAATGGCAGATGAAATTTAATGTTGATAAATGCAAAGTAATGCAAATTGGAAAACATAATCTCAACTATACACATAAAATTATGGGGTCTAAATTAGCTGTTACCACTCAAGAAAGATCTTGGCATCACTGTGGATAGTTCTCTGAAAACATCCATTGAATGTGCAGCGGCAGTCAAAAAAGCTAACAGAATGTTGGGAATCATTAAGACAGACAGAAAATATCATATTGTCTCTATATAAATCCATGGTACGCCCACATCTTGCATACTGCATGCAGATGTGGTCACCCCATCTCAAAAAAGAGATATTGAAATTGGAATAGGTTCAGAAGAGGGCAACAAAAATGATTAGGAGTATGGAACGGCTTCCACATGAGGAGAGATTAATAAGATTGGGACTTTTCAGCTTGGAAAAGAGAAGACTAAGGGGGAATATGATAGAGGTCTATAAAATCATGACTGGTGTGGAGAAAGTAAAGAAGGAAGTGTTATTTACTCCTTCTCATAACACACGAACTGGGGGTCACCAAATGAAATTAACAGGCAGCAGGTTTAAAACAAACAAATGGAAGTATTTCTTCACCGAATGCAGTGTCAACCTGCGGAACTCTTTGACAGAGGATGTTGTGAAGGCCAAGTCTATAACAGGGTTTAAAAAAGAACTAGATATATTCATGGAGGATAGGTCCATCAATGGCTATTAGCCAGGATGGGCAGGGATGATGCCCCTAGCCTGTTTGCCAGAAGCTTAGAAAAGGCAACAGGGGATGGATCACTAGATGATTACCTGCTCTGATCATTCCCTTTGGGGCACCTGGCATTGGCCACTGTTGGAAGACAGGATACTGGGCTAGATGGACCTTTGGTCTGACCCAGTATGGCCGTTCTTATGTTGAAACCAGAAAAATCATTAGGAAAATTAAGTGACAAGCTAATCTGTACATCTGTCCAAGAACTGGTTCCTTGTATAAAGGGTAAATATTGCAGACGTATGATTTCTCTCTTGAATTGTACTGTCAAAGCACACTAATTGTTCAATTAAATACGTTTTTAATTATGGCATTATTTGTCCTCTCTTCTCCTAACTAGGTCTGAAGGTAGGGAATAGACATAGTTTACAAAAACTATATATATGCCCCAGCCTGATAATGCCCCAAAAGACAAAATTAAGAATCAGCTTTTTTCTGACATTTTTTTGGTTCTATTTTCCGTAACTCAGTACACTTCCCTTACCTGCTGCTGGCAAGTGTGAAGTTTGGAAACAGTATGCAACAAGAAAATAAGGCAACTGCCAAGGAAAGCTGGCCTGGCAGATTGTGAAGCTATAAATATTTAGCATTCTTCAGCTTGCTTTTAAAAAAATAAATAAAATCTGCCGATTAAATATCAGATCGTTCTACTTTTCTTTCAAGGCATAAATATCAAGACAGTCTGCATCAAGTTGATAGTATAGGAAAAAGCTCTGTAAAAGCCTTCTTGTGGGGGCAGTGGGTGAATTTTCTACTTCAATTGCTTTGGCCTTGTTTATTAAAACCAACCTTTATAAAAATAGACAAATGACGAATACAAACTAGTGGGGCCATCAAAAGATTCTTCCACTCATTGCCTACACTTGACCATTCCCCTTTTATAATGCTATCTTAATGATTATTGAATGATGCTAGTGCACTGTCTAAAAATCCTGACTGGCCACATTCACAACTCCAATTATGTCCACAGATCTGTGGGGCTGCCAGATTAAAATAACTGTTTTGCCTGCTTTGCTAGCATCCTTGTTGAATTTAAAAAAAAAAAAAAATTCCTCTGCTTTATTACATAAAATCATGACCAGAAAGACTCAATACTCCTCTGAATTTCTTAAGCAAGGATCTACATAATTGGCCCAGTCTCAAATAACTTTAGCCTACTTTTGCAATATATATGCTACATACGTTTAAATTGTTTCTCTTTGCCAATCAAAAAAGTGCATTAAAATTGCAGAGTGATGCACTCAAAGGCAGGAAATGGCAAAGATCAAGTTGCCAATGCAACTGTATCTTGCTGCTCTTACCCCCTGGTATGTATGCCTTATTATACATTAACTATAATATAAGCTTTCACATGAGATGCCTGCTTCATTCAGGGAGCAGGCTGGATGTGTTGCCTTTCTTCCTCAGCTGACTCTTGCTCCTCTGTAGTCCCTCAACAATCATGATTCAGGCTTTCTCCAGGATTCAAAGGTTCTAATGGAATAGGAGCCTGGAAAATATGGGGGACTATGACCTTAGAGACTAACAGAAGTATTGGGAGCATAAGCTTTCATGGGTAAGAACCTCACTTCTTCAGATGCAAGTATGTTGGGTGTTACTGGAGATGGTACTGAAGTACGATTGGTGTGCCCTTCATATCTGGCTACAGAAGATGGCACTGAAGATGATTTTGGCCTGGCTCTGCGTCCCTGTGTTTTGGAGGCTCTGAATCTGATGCCAGTGCTACTCTAGGTTCTTTACCTAATGGATTTTTAGTATGCACCATGGCCTTCAAAGCTAGTTCCATGGTCTCAGTTTTGGAGGGGATGGGAACTTGCTATCCCTATTGGGACATGCAGTCTCCTGAGACCCATTCTGGAGAAAGGGGTCTTTTCTTTTTTGAGGGTCTAGATGGCTCTGAAGGGCCCCCAAGGTCTTTGCTTACTGTCACAGCAGAGACTGTTGCCAAGGCTCTCAGATCAACTGGATCCAAGGTACAGGTGTGTGACTTGATCCTGCAGGTCTCAGGGAGTGTTCCAGCAACAGGAATTTTAGCCTGTTTCCCCTCAGTTGCTTAGATCTGCTTTTAATACATGAGCAGATCTTACATTTGAAGGGGATATGTGACTTTTCCAGGCTGTGGAGGCAACCTGAATGTCCGTAACTGCGAGGGGAAGACTAATGGCAGGTCTGGCAGGATTTGAAACCTGGGTGGTGACCATGATCCATACCTGAGGCCATGGATCCAGGTCCCCCCCCAAAGGTCCAAATCAGGCAACAGAAGGAGAGGGGAACCTCCAAAATGCACAGAGTGTACTAAATAACAAAAAAAAAGAAAAGATAAGATTAAGGGAGAGAGGTAGCAAGCTGTGTATTTAGCTAACAGACACCACCATGCTCTGTCACAGGCTGCAGATGTGTTGAGAAGGAACTGGAGAGGCAACGGGTATACCTTTGCTCCAGAGTACAATGGGGTCGAGGGTGCAGGCATGGACCTGCAGAACTGGTGATGAAAATCACCAATTAAGGGTGCATTGGTTTGCGGACATCCTGATGTGGAGCAGCCATAGGGACATTATGTTCATTTTCGTGAGGGGGAGACCATGATGTTGCTATAATGATTGAGAGTGAGCCCCATAGTGCTCCTTTCGGTCAAGAGAAGGGAGTAAGGCTTACAAAACAGCCCAGATGATGTAGCTGTGAGGTACAAGGAGCCTCTACAGGGCTCTCATAGCTGCTGGTGTTGCAGAGGATTAAGTGCCACAAAAATCATTAATTGTAGGTTGGAAGAAGATGCACCAGTGACTTCTCTCCCTCCTCCCCAGGGATACAAAGCAGTGAAGAAGGGAGCAAGCACACCCAGAATGAGAGAGGCGATTTGAGAGGTGCTGGGGGAGGAAGGAATCCCTTCCTGTTCCCCAGTCCCCCCCCCCCCCCCAAAATATGCGTAGCTTGGCAGAACCTCTATCAGTACTAATACCTCTTTACCCTCAAAGGCTCCAGCTATCGGAGGATGAGTCAGTGTGAGCAAGGACTGTAGCAGCCAAACTCACTTCCTCAAGCATTTAACTTCCCTGCATACCCACCACTGCAGACATGGTTGCAGCTGCCTGAAGCAGGGTGGCCTTTTGAAGCACAGCAGGAAGGGAGAAGAGCTATAGACTATGTTTTTTCAGTCCCCTCCTTCTCACCTCAGCTCCTCTCCCCCATCCTGGGCATGAAGGAAGGAATCTCCTACTCTAAGGAAAGGCTGGGCAAACACAGGCATAGAGACAAAGAAATAGTATCATTAACTTCATATTTAGAACCCCAAATATTTCTAAAATAGTTTTTAGTGAGTCACTGAACGTGAGCTCTACAGATAAATGACAGTGTCATGTACTATAGCATAAAGGTTGTGATGGCACTGGTTTGGGATGACCTACGATGCTCACTGGTAGATATGCTACATTGAGGAGTAATATGGCCCTTCCAAACAGATGCTGACAACATTTTAAATGGACTTTCCCCCCTCAGAACTAAAACAAACTAATACAGGTTTGGTTTAAAATGACGGTGCATTGGATATTCCGAAACAGCATTTATCCCTTTTGCAAACAGCTGCTGGTTTCCTGATAGAGCCGTGATCTTTGTCCTTCTAATGTAAGGGAGAAAGTACAGGTTTATAAACATAATTATATAAGAAAACTGATACAGGTAGTGATTGTGGATGATTTTTTCCATCAGAACACACTGAATATCTCCACGAAGAACTATTTCCATTATTTACAATTTATTCAGCAAATGATTAATTTTATGCCAGGTCGGCATTTCAAAAGCAAAGAAAAAAAATTAGGAGAACAGGAAAAGCAGAAGGATCAGCCAGATGGCTATGCATACAGGAGCTCTGAACAAAAAGAAAAACAACAGATTTTCAACTGTAAACCATTTACTTTTTCTTTGTAAAAATTAGTCACTACAAAAATGCTTCTCAACTATGGACTTTGTCATTAAATGATTGAGAGTTGATATACAGTGTATTCAGGCTTTTACAGAAAAACAATCTGTTTGTTTGTTTTTTCCTTTTTTTCCTATGGGTTAGGCTTTGAATGAACAAGGTTCTTAAATATGTGCCTAACTTTAAGCACATGAGTAGCCCTATTGGCTTAAATGGCACTACTCATGTGCTTAAATAACCTTGCTGAATCAGAGCTTCTATGCTGGATGATTTGTATATATTCATAAACGAGTGCTCATATTGTAGAAAAAAAATGTATAACACATATAGCATGATAGACTAAGCAGTGAGTATGCTGGTAACATTTCTACTAATATTGTAACATTAAGTACGTATCAGGCTTAGCTCACAAAACCCTTCGCTTTCTTTAGTGCAGCTAAATTAGAATCAAGGCCAACTTACTTGATGTAATAGGGCACTTTGTTATGTGAAACAGATCGCTGCCACGGAAGCTGAACTGAAGCTGGGGGGGGGAAAAAACACAGGAGGTGGTGATTAGACAGCACCTGTCTTAAAAACAAGATTCCTTTTTACAATTAAACCCACTTATAATAAATTAAGTGGAAATGGCTCTAATTTTCCAGTCAGGCTTTCAGTAATTCAGCTGGAGAAAACCATGGTACTATATCAGGGTGGTGTTATCCATCTATTTGATGACAAGCAAGAAATAAAATAAACAAATATGGTAATTCCATTTCAAAGAAGGATAATAAATTGTAGCTTAGTAAGCCATCCACTCAGAGGCAGGCTAAGGGGGTAAGGACAAAGTTTTTCCTATCTCCGGCAATGGGTTCCAGAAAATACAAGCAATTTAAGCTTTGGAAATATGGGCCTCCACTACCATAATCAATACACTATAATATAATGAAAAATAAAAATAATAACCACACTATTAGTTATTTTCCTCAGCTCCTATTTGCAATCCAAATTAATATTGATTAATTAGACCCCATTCCCATGCTCCTGGAGCTAGTAGTACATGCAAAATGTATGTAAATCTGACAGCAAAAAAGATAATCTGTAAAGTCAGGTTGCCCTATAACACATCCACACAAGAGATGCAAAACTTACAATACAGTACAACTCTGTTTATCTAAAAATCTCAGGAGACACAAGAAATCTTTAGATGAAGAGTGAAGAGGATATCTGACAGATTATCTTTGAAGTGGCCACATGCTGGGCATCCCTGTATACATATTCTATACCTTCCAATGCCACATGCTTTATACCTCCCCAGAGGACATAACCAAACTGGTGTTTGATTAAACAGTTTCTACTGTATAGGAAATTCACTTCATCATATTCACTGTGGAAGCAAATGATATTTGTTCTTGAAAGAATAAGCAGGAATAATTAACCAGCACCATGAGACGAATTTATATTCAACACACAAGCCAGTCAGACCCCGAAAGTTAGGCATCAAACGCCATATTTAAACATCTAGGCAAGTAGGATGAAAATTCTGTCCACATTGTACAGAGTTGTTAAATTAATTTACTAAACAACAGATTAGTACTTTGGGGAAAAAGATATGAATTTATGAAAAAAGGTCTACATTTTTATATGGTATTGAAAGAATTAAGCAAAAATGTTGTGCCACCCTTCAAGGAGAAAAAAGGTATCCATATTTTAATAAGTGTTGCTAATTTGTAAGAAAAAAAGTTCCATGACCAAACAATCATTTTATTTGAAACAAAGAGAATAGTAGGGCTTGTATTTTAGAGAAAGAGTGAAATCCACGGATGGGCCAAGATAGCAGACAATTTTAGAAATATGCTGCTTTCAGACCTTCATTTCCTAATAGTGTTAGCCATTGCCATTGGTTTCTGTGGTACTATTATTTGAATGATGTTACCTAACTGAGAAGATTAGCTCCCTCTGAATTTTGCTCAGATTTGACTTATTAGTTATGAGTGATTGCAGATATTCTGCACTGGCACGTAGATAAATCTATTATTATGTTATCAAGACTATCTCTAATTTCTGTGGATCAAGTGATAACGAACTTATTTAGAACCATCAATAAAAACATTGTCCATTTTCTGTGCTGCATGAACCTGTGCAAAGATGAAATTCTTCTTTAAAAAATCGTTATTTGTGCATGGAAGATGAACAGAGTAATTATTGATTCTGGCACCCAGTATGAATACTGCAGATATTAATAAAAGGTTGGATGCAGTTGAGGGAGGCATAGAAGAGGGGGGCTGAAGGCTTTGGTTGAAGAGTACAGCAGGCTGAGAGACAGAGCATATGAAGATAACAACTGATTGACATTAATCTATTCTTCTAAGAATACAAAAGATGAACTGCAGAGTTGTGGAATGTGGACATGTAAAATAAATTAAAATTAGCAAAAAATCAAGCTAGTATTTCTGAAAGCTTTGAGACAGTAGCATGGGTTTCTTTTAGAGGAATTATGGATTATAAAATATTCTGAGGTTGGATTATTTTGTATCCATCTACATTAGGGATGGCTAAACTTTGCCAACATGAGGGTAAGCTGTAAGGAGCCCAAGGTTTCCAAGTTGAGAAAGGATGCAATTAGATTGCAGCTGTCTTCCCTCTAGTAAAATGTTGGTGGGATGACAGAAATAGATCAGGAAAGAGCTGGAGCATGGGTTGTGGCAATCGATTGACATTGCTTCAAGCTGTCCTCTGTGTCCGGTTGTTCTTCGTAGAATAGGAGTGACTAGTGTTTCAGGATTGACTGCCAATCCCCCGTAAGGGACGTTCCTCAAGAACAAAGCTGAGGCATGCTGGTAAGGCAGCATGAAGATGCTTCTTCAGCTGTACTAATTCTAAGACTAAACCGAGCCCTCAAGTTTCCCAGGCATTCCCCGATACTATTGATGCATTTTATTTACTTATTTGTGCAAAAAAAGCGGTAAGTGGCTCTGTTCTCAGGGTCACTGTTGAAGTAACTGGCAGGACTCAGAGGTTCCAGCTGGTCTGCAAATAGGTCCCATTTTGGAGGAATTGCTCTAAAAAAAACTTTATACTATGTATGACCTGTATTTTTGAATTGAATGTATGATGCTGCACCTCTTTCACCAGGCTCTTTATTTTGAACATACTTGTGGGTTTGAAATGAGAATATGGCTGTTACATTTCCTGAAAAGGGAACACTAGATATCCAGGGCTTTTGAAAATATTTTAGGGTATTTGGCTTGTCAGCTGGCAAGATGCTCTGAGCATTATGCATACAATACATAGAGATCTATGGAATCAAAAGTGGAATATAAGAGTTAAGTCATTTATATGACACCATCCACCCATCTCAAAGCACCCGAGGAGAATACATGACAAAGAGCTATGATTATTATTGCAGTGTTCATCTAAAAACTAGAGACAGGCCTGAATTAACACCTTGTATCTGAACATACTTGAACTTTGGGGGTGCTAGTGGGTGAGAGAAAGATTCAGAAACTGAACATGGATCTTTATTCCACAGTTCCATTATGTTTCTATAATGGGTCAAATGTCAGCCATGGATCTGAAAATCCCATAGCTAGGTAGGAGTAGAAACATTGTGCATGGAGACGCCTAGGTGGTCCACGAGGATGGAATACTATAGAGTGATGAAGTGAAATGAAGAAGAATGAGGAAGAAGAGGGAATCAACCCAGCTGAAAGAACGATGTAGTTAATTACAAGGAAGAGAAACTTCCTGATGTTATGGGTCAGTTAAGGGTATCGTTATGTGAGAGGTGACTGGAGAGAAGGCTACTGTCTCAAATTTATCAATTTATTACTAGCACTTACTGGAGAGAAAATGTTGAGATTCAGGGCCAAAATCCTGGTGTGCTTCCTGTAGCAGTTTAAGGCGATCCTCTACAGATACCTATACACAAACAAACAAAAAACAACAAGGTTTCTTATTTGTTTTCTAAAGCTGGAGTCACAATAAAAACATTGGTTTGCATTCAATTCCAAATAAACTTCATGTATCTTCTACATTTATTTACTCTCAGTTCATTTACACCCACTGTTTTTCTTTTTCAATTCAAGCTAATGTTGCGCTTGTATAAGCAATGCAGATCAATAATGAACAACAGAAGTTTCATGGTGACTAAAGTTGTTCCTTGAAATTTCTGTTTTGTTTCTCCCCATTTCTCTTGTCCAACTGTCTGTCGTCAGCAGGCCTCACTTTGATCGTATCAATCTTACAGCTGCCTTTACAAGATGGGACCATTGTGGAGCATGCTGCTTCACTGGCTGACAGGATGACCAGACTTCCTTCTGGTTTACTAATTAAACTGCACTAAGCATGTGCAGCAGGGGCTTGGCTGCTTAGCTAATTCTCTTTAAGGTAGAAAATCATTCCAACACCAAATTACATTTTGAGAGACAAGGAGGGACGCTTCAGAAATGTTAATAACTTTGCCTCCCAGCTTGTTTTGAGCCTAGTAGCCCGGCAGCTTACATCCAAACTCGGCAGGTTCTTGCAACAAAGATAAAGGAGACATATTTTTTCCCCCCTTTCAAAACATTTTGATTTCCGCAATTCCTTCTGTGTGTGGCAGGAGAGAGAGTCTGAGACTTGGGGAAATCAAAATTAATAGAAGTGGATTGACAAAAAAAATACCATAAAAGATAGTGGTTCAGAGGGGGAGGGAAATGAAAAGATTGGTAAACTGATAAATAAATTAAGAATCCTCATTATTTCATTCAGCATGAAACTGTAAATCAACTAAATAAGATACACTGAAGCACTAGTCAAATATAAGCCATATGAATCCACTCCAGACCCCTCAAGCATGTTTTCTGCTCCTAAACCGTCACTTCCTTCCTCCCACCCCATGGTCCCAGACCTACCAGTATTCACATTATTCATGAAAAATTCCCTATGGAAATTGGACATTTAAAAAAAAAAAAAAATCAACTTCTATACAGGTGGCAACACAGCAGAAATATATGTTTACACTTTCAAACATTTCAATAACTATGATTTATGGAGTTATTTCAGTGCTTACAAATTGGTTCAAATATTGCTATCACACAGGTGAAACGAAAATAAGATCTAGTCTGTAAAGATTAACACAGTCCCTTGAGTGAGTGAACTGCTGAGAGAGCAGAAAAGGGAGGCTATCAGTCAAGACAGTAAAGGAAAGACAGCTCCTTTCATTGCTTTTTGCCACTATGGTAACAGAGTCAAGAGAGCAACAAGGGAAAAATAGTAATAATTTGTTTTGTAAGAGAAAAAGAAGAGTACTGCTGAAGCACTTCCTCCTTCAGGGAAAGGAGGAGGGCATACCTGCAAAAGTTTCCAGCGCATATTAAGGTCATCCAGCTGGCGAGACATCTTTAAAGATGGATGAAGGTCAAGTGGAGACAGCTGACTAGATAAATCATTCACTGTTTTAACTTTCAAGTTGATTGGTGCAATCTCTTCTCTGAAAGCCTGATAGGAAAAAAGAAAACACACACTTGGCTTGACCACCATCTTACAGAACAGAATGAAAGCTTGCATGCCAAACAAAAAACAGTTACATTTGGTTGACACTGACACGGCAGTATAGATATTCTAAACAAGAGCATACAAAGGAGGTAATCAGCATTCTCTATGGAGGGAAGCCTATTTACTTAAATATAGTTTTTGACAGTAAAGGATTCTACCCAGTTGTATTATTTGACTTTAAATCCACTTCTGTACACAGGGCCCATATAAAGCCTACTTACATCCCACTTAAGCTATCAAAATAGGCCTTAAATATGTTTTTAGGGGTGCATAGGGCTTGTGTGGTCATTCTGTACAGGGGTGGATTTCATCCAATACTGCAATATTCTACAGTGAGTTTTAGTAATACTGGTTCACATTAAGGATTCTTAAACCAAATTTATTGAATAAGGCTGACTATTGTTCCCTGATCAAAAGCTGCTGGCAAAATCTTTATTCAAATACCTCGTTACTGAATTAGCAAACATGAGGCAATGCATCTTCCAAGGAAAAGGAATAGAATACTTTATGGGATTCTGACTGTACAGTTAAAACTATTATGATTAAAAAAGAAGAAAGAGGTTTTCTGAATCAAACAAAACTAAATAAACATTAAAAAGTAAAAGTTTTAGTTATAAAAAAAAAAAAGTTAAGTTTTTTTTTTTTTTTTGGACAATCCAACTATTCCCTACCTTCTTTGAAACTAATCAGTCCCATTCACAGGAGACATCTACTGGCAAGAAGGGAAATTTTGGTTTGTGGGCTGCCAACACTCCCCCACAACTCTAGCAGATCTTTCTGCTTTCCACAGCAATGAAAATTTAATAGACTTTGCTTTACCCTCCTTTGCAGAAATGACATCAAGATATGACAAACCGTTTCTTAACACAAGAACAAAGAGCTATTCCCTGCAGCATGCAAGAGCTTGGTTTACTGTCTATACTAAAATGGGAAAGGGGGAGGAATGTATGCATTACTCTTAAATCAACTGCGGTCTGGATATAAATCAGCTTTGACTATGTTTGACTCAAACTTTTTAGGTTCCATTGAACCTGAATAGACTGAGCAAAACTTCAGAGGACGGAGGTGTAAAGCCCTACTCATTTATGTATGAACATCAGTTAAGTGAAGCAGTCAGATATACTACTTACATAGTACCATACATGCATATAACTATTTGCAATATATATAAAGATGGAATCTTTCTTGCAAATGTTTACAATCCAAGACGGTTGATCTTTTCATGAGTAACTTTACATACTAAGGTCAGAGGTAAACCTATGCATTTGAGCATGGCTTTGATCAGTGTGTATTGTGCATGCTTGTATGTTGGAACTGAAAGAGATTTTGCTGTGGACCTGAGGAGTCAGTGTTTCTGGGTATGACATCATTTGGGTACTAAGGAATATAAAATGAAGTTAGTGACAATTATAGATGTTGCCTTAATTAGCAATTTCCTTGAAGTTTAATAATTGTGTTGATAGGAAATGCCCTGGAGCAAATTTAACTACAAGGCCTGTAGGCGGCATGAAGGGTATGTGTAACTAGTGAAAAGCAACCTGCGTCCACACTGCAGCACGTAGCTACATGCGGCAATGAAAGGATCTGGCAGGGGGAGACAGCAAGGAAAGGCTTCGACAGCTCCCCGCTACTAGAGCCTTTCACTGCAGTAAGAAAAGACTCTGGCAGAGGGGAGGCAGCGAGGAAGGGCTTTAGCCGTGAGGAGCTGCCGGAGCGTTTCCCTGCTACCAACCCACTGCCAGAGCCTCTCTTTACTGCTGGAGCCTTTCCCTATAGTAGGGAAAGGTTCTGGCTCGGGGGGGGGGGGGGGCAGTATGTCACTACACTGCTAAAAACAGTTGTTATATTCACAAAGAATGTCATGCTTACTGTAGTTTTCTCAATGTGTTCCTGCAATGAGTCAATCAGTAAATCTCCTACTGGTTTCCAGCCATTTCGCACATTCTCAGCCTCTTTCAAGTCAGCATCAAGGTCGTCCATGGCACACTGCAAGTCTTTCAGTTTCTCTAACGCTTTGTCTACTTGCTTCTGCCAGTTGTTGGCACTGGTATTCAGGCTCTCCCATTTCTCTTTCACCTCTGAAGACTGCTTGCGCATAGCTTTGGCAATTCTCTGTGCTTTCTCCTCTGGGGTCAACTCTGCAGTGAAAAGGTGGTTTCAGGGTTTAGGGTATGCGCAAGCAGTCTTCAGAGGAAAGTTGCTGTTCATTTTTGGTTGAACAGATTTAATTCTGTACGAGGAGCACATTCAATAAGACTCTATCTGATAAGTCGTCCAGCCAATTCAGAGCTCATCATAACTCAGCAGATTTTTCTTTAAATAAATCAACAAGAAAAGTCCATGTTAAAAAAATGAAAAACAAAACTTTATTCTTAAAGAACAACATGGCTAGGATAATTGCTAAGAAATTCATCCTCATTTCCATGCATTACAAAAAGCAAGAGCCTAGGACTGGCTATTGGTGTTTGTGGTACCTCTGGAATCTGCAAGAGTAATCTGCAAGGTGTGCCACCTCACTTTCCCAGTTCATGAACCTCTGCCCCAACCCACATTTTTTTTCTCTCTTTTACCTCTCTTTAATTCACATTAAAGTGAATCACGTTTTCTCAGTACCACACCTTAAATATTTCTGCAGCTCCGCAATAGCGATTTTAATGTTAATGCCCCACTTAAACAGTCATATAAATGGAGTACTGCAAAGTTAGAACTGCACAACAAAACAAAAACAAAACCAGGATTGCTAACCAAAATGACAGAGTTGAGATTTAGATGCACATTCCTCATTAATTTCAATGCTGTATGTCAAAATCCCTTAAGCAGCTTTGAAAATTGCACCCAGGATCCCCAGAAAAATCCCATTTATGTCAATGGAGAGATGTTACAACTGAGCAAACAAAGATGAAGGTAGGATAAATATGGCAAGGATGGGTGCCTTAGTCTTAAGGAGATAAAATGGATGATGACACTGATTATGTCTGGAAGTTTTTGTTTAAATCCCACTTAAGAGTCAAGACCTGAGCATGCATAGCATTATTTGACATTACTGTAACTTACAAACACACTGCCTAAAGTTTCACTCTGCCGGATCTCTTCCTTGTTTTAAACAATTGGTGGGAGCCTGATAAGACAGTAACCTTTTCCATAACTGGTGTTCTTCGAGATGTGTTGCTCATGTCTATTCCATAATAGGTGTGCGTGCTCGCCACATGCACCGGTGCCGGACGTTTTTCCCCTTAGCGACCCCTGGAATGGCACCTCCAAGGCGTGGTATATGGGGTGCTGCGTGCTCCCCCCACCCTCAGTTCCTTCTTGCCAGACAACTCCGACAGAGGGGAAGGAGGGCAGGATGTGCAAAACATCTCGAAGAACACCAGTTACGGAAAAGGTAACTATCTTTTCTTCTTCAAGTGATTGCTCATGTGTATTCTACAACAGGTGATTCCAAGCTATACCTGTTGGAGATGGGAAGGAGTTCACAAATTCTTGGGATGGAGAATGGCCCTACCAAATCATAGAATCTCAGGGTTGGAAGGGATCTCAGGAGGTCATCTAGTCCAACCCCCTGCTCAAAGTAGGACCAATCCCCAGACAGATTTTTGCCCCAAATCCCTAAACGGCCCCCTCAAGGATTGAGCTCACAAGCCTGGGTTTAGTGGGCCAATGCTCAAACCACTGAGCTATTCCCCCCGGCGTCCTCTCTGGTCTGAGAGAGGATCGCATAATGTGAGGTGAACGTGTGAACTGAAGACCATGTGGCAGCCCTACAAATGTCATGAATGGGGACATGGGCCAAAAAGGCAGCCGACGAAGCCTGCGCCCTAGTCGAGTGCGCCTTCACAATTGGTGGCGGAGGGATTCCTGCCATGTCATAACAGGTACAGATGCACGAGGGGATCCTGTTGGAGAGCCGTTGACTGGAGATCGGCCGACCTTTCATGCCCTTGGCTGAGGCAATGAACAGTTGCGAGGACTTTCTGAACAGCTTAGTCCATTCCAGGTAACAAGCCAGAACCTGTCTCACATCTAGTGTGTGCTCCTCACTGGACACATGGGGCTTTGGGCAGAGGACCGGCTGACCCATGTGATAGGCGGAGACCACCTTTGGGAGGAACGAAGGATGCGGGCAGAGCTGGACCTTATCTTTATGAAACACCATGTACGAGGGCTCGGAGGTCAGGGTCCTGAGTTCCGAGATCCGCCTAGCTGATGCGATCACAACCAGGAAGGCCACCTTCCACGAGAGGTGTTACCAGGGGCACAGGGCTAGCAGTTCAAACGGGGACCCTGTGAGATGGGCCAACACCAGGTTTAGGTCCCACTGCGGGACTGGGGGCCTAACATACGGGAAGAGATGATCCAACCCCTTAAGGACTCGGCTAGCCATAGCATGGGAGAATACCGTGTGGCCCTGCATCGGCAGATGAAAGGCCGATATGGCTGCCAGGTACACCTTGATTGATGAGGGCACCAGGCCCTGGGCTATAAGGTGAAGGAGGTAGTCCAGAATAAGCTGGATCGGGGTAGCCACCAGGGAACCGCCCCGCTCATCCGCCCATCTGAAAAATCTAGACCACTTTGCCAAGTAGGCTCGACGCATGGAGGGCCGCCTGCTTTCTAGGAGGACACGCTGAACCCCTTCCGAGCATGTCCTTTCCTCCCTACCTAACCCTTGAGCCATGCCATGAGGTGAAGTGACGCGGAGATCCCAGCGGCGACTTGCCTCTGGAGTGCGGGGCCAACATCGGCGGTGCTCCTGGTACCGGCATGGACATAACATCCCGGGCCGCCAGCAGGGCCTCCAGTGTGAAGGGCATCTGGACATCTGGGGAGGCCTGCTACGAATGGGCCTGGCTACTCCGCTGGACTTGAGTCAGAGGCCTAGAGGCCGGTGGGGATCGATGATGGCCCAACAGGTATACTCTGGTGCCACGGCTAAGAAGGCTTCTTCCTAGCCTTTTTGACGTGCCTCGTGGACAGGGAGCGGCGCTGACTAGTCCATTGTGCCGAAGGGTCACCATGCACTGACACTGCGGTGCCCAGTGCCGACTTGGAGCGGCGCGCTGTAGCCGGGGTCAGCGCCAACTCCCTCAGAATAGCCCTGAGCCTAATGTCCCTTTCTCTCTTGATCCGAGGCTTAAACGACTTGCAAATCTTGCAGTGATTGCTGAGATGTGTTTCCCCCAAACAGCGTAAACAGTCCGCGTGTGGATCACTCACTGGCATAGATCGCCTACAAGTGTCGCACAACTTAAAACCCAGGGCACGGGGCATGTCCCAGCCTGGGCGCTCTAGCTAAACTAAACTAATTCAACTAACTAACTACAGGTACCATACACTGAACGAACAAGCAGTTTTGGGAACGAGCTACAGCAAAGCTGGAGCAGAGCAGTTCCGAAGCACCTTCACTGGCAGAAAAAGGAACTGAGGGTGGGGGGAGCGTACAGCGCCCCTTATACCGCGCCATGGAGGCGCCACTCCCGGGGTTGCTAGGGGGAAAACTTCTGGCACCAGTGCACATGGCGAGCACATATACCTAGTGTGGAATACACATGAGAAATCACTCAAAGAAGAATGGTGGTCTACTAGCAGCATGATGTGCTGACATACAGGAGTTCCAGACTTGGGACTGAGCAATGGCTCTCATTTTCTAGAACAGGGACCGAGAGTCCACTCATCTTGTAAACAGAAGGGAAAGCTCCATTTCACACTCAAGCAAGACCTTTTGGCACTCAGAGTGGCTTCAATGAGCTCTGGAAACAGCTTCATCCAGCCTATTTCTTATGAGGGAATGTTGCTGTCACAGTGACTGAAACAAATATAGTAACTCCCAGAGGGCTCCTTTCATGCAATAGACACCCCCCCCCCCCTTACACAAACACAATTTCTGCAGACACAGAAATACTTGGAACAGCAGAAGAAACTTATGGTGCATAAACCAACACACACACACACACACTATACATACAATATGATGGGAGCTAATTTAGCTACAACAAGTCAGGAAAAAGATCTTGGAGTCATCCACGCAGTGTGCAGAGGCAGTCAAAAAAGCAAAGAGGATGTTAGGGAACATTAAAAAGGGGACAGAGAATAAGACTGAGACTATATTATTGCCCTTATATAAATCGATGGTACGCCCTCATCTCGAATACTGTGTACAGATGTGGTCTCCTCATCTCAAAAAAGATATACTGGCACTAGAAAAGGTTCAGAAAAGGGCAACTAAAATGATTAGGGGTTTGGAATGGGTCCCATGAGGAGAGATTAAAGAGGCTAGGACTCTTCAGCTTGGAAAAGAGGAGACTAAGGGGGGGGATATGATAGAGGTATATAAAATCATGAGTGATGTGGAGAAAATGGATAAGGAAAAGTTATTTACTTATTCCCATAATACAAGAACTAGGGGTCATCAAATGAAATTAATAGGCAGCAGGTTTAAAACAAATACAAGGAAGTTCTTCTTCATGCAGCGCACAGCCAACTTGTGGAACTCCTTACCTGAGGAGGTTGTGAAGGCTAGGACTATAACAGCCTTTAAAAGAGAACTGGATAAATTCATGGTGGTTAAGTCCATTAATGGCTATTAGCCAGGATGGGTAAGGAATGGTGTTCCTAGCCTCTGTTTGTCAGAGGGTGGAGATGGATGGCAGGAGAGAGATCACTTGATCATTGCCTGTTAGGTCCACTCCCTCTGGGGCACCTGGCCTTGGCCACTGTCGGTAGACAGGATACTGGGCTAGATGGACCTTTGGTCTGACCCGGTACGGCCGTTCTTATGTTGCATGCACATAAAAATAATCTAAATGGTATTACACTCATTTCTATGTACAGAAAAGCAGCAGCATTTTAGGAATATTTCATTTATGCAGTTTTAACCATTAAAAGTGAATGTTGTCTATAAATATAAGAATGACATTAATGAAAAAAGATGAAAGCAGCATTTTTATTGGAAGAGATCAAATGAGTCAAATAACCTTCCATCTAGTGGTGGGTAGCCATTAAAAATATCCTTATAACTGACTTGGCTTATCAATCAGCCAGCTGTAAAAAAGAAACAAAGGGAACAAGTTTTTCCTTCTTTGGAGGACATAATGTTATAGTCAAAAGTATATTATCGTGATGGCAAAAATATATGCTATTAATATGCTTCTAATGAAGGTGAATACTAATCAGTTTGTTAACCCCTGGTCTCTAACACTGCAACCTTGCTGGGGATAATTAACAAAAGGAACTTGTAAAAATATTCAGGTTTGTACTATTCATATTTTAGCTGAGAAAATCAGACATCCTTAACTACGGGTAAGTGTGGATGGAAGGACCTGGTTTAAATTAAAAAAAGAATTGCTATTAGCCCATTGTGTGAAGTTTGAAAAACTTATTTATTTATTGTGAGCCCCTGCCCTTCTTCTTTTGGTACACACAAGAATGGAAATACCATCAGAGTCTATTTGATGACAGCTGAAGGCAGAAGTACTTTACGTTTCATGAAAACCCGTTTTCCCATTTTTTTTTTTTTTAATAAAATGCCATGACAAAGCCTTGTTGGAAACTGCAAAGCAGCTTGCAAGAAATTTTATTGCTGACTATGTAAACCAAACAAGGAAGTGAGCAAAAAAAATTTAACAGAACATGTATAACAGCGGAGCCAAAGGCTAATATGTAGACTGGAAAGAAGGTGTAAATTTTTAACAGAAAGAGTGTGACAGACTGTACCCCTGTATTCATCCCTTGTACACTATTGTAATAATGTTTGTACAAAGTATCCCTTGTGAGGTATCATTTGAAAACTATAATTTTCTGACCATTATCATCTTGGTAAATTATGTGTGGTAACATTAAATGTAAAAGTTATAAGATTTCACTGTGTGGTGTTACTTAAACATTTTCCAATTCTAGGGAGTGGCCAAACCAGTTCCTCAGACAAAGGGCAAGCTGACGCCTCAGCCAGGTCTAAACAAGGTCAATGGGCCATTACCTACTAAAGTGCCATTCTTTGGCAGGAAAGGGGGTGTGGGCGAGAATTTGCATTTTAGCAAAGAAACAGCATGGGGTTCCTGTCCACGCAGACTTTTTGTCTCCTGAATCTCATCTGGAAATGCCTCTCAAAGGAGGAGGAGGACTGTAAAAAGGAGATGCCACAAGAGCCCCTCTTCCTCCTGTGTCTCTCTATCCATCTAATCACTGCAGCAGAGGGAGGGCACTGCCATTACACAGGTACTGGACGGATTGCTTGATTGCCTGTTCTATTCATTTCTCTGAAGCACCTAGCATTGGCCACTGTTGGCAAACAGGACACTATTAATGGGCTAAATAGACCATTGGTCTGACCCAGTATGGCCAATCTTATGGGTCCTGGCCTAAAAAGTTTGGCCAGTAATCCTGTTAAGAACTTGTGGTGAGAAAAACTTTGCATTGAATTTAACATAGTTTGTTAAGTTAGGCACTAGTTGTGTATTAAATTTATTTTTCTTGTAACTATTTCTGACTTTTATGCTTCATTACTTGTATTTACTTAAAATCTATTACTTTGTAGTTGTTAAACTTGTTTTATTGTTTTTATCTAAACCAGTGTGTTTGGGATAACAGGATTTGTGCAGATCATTTCTATTAATAAAACGATGGACTTTATATGAGCTGGGAAGTACAAGACATACATTTCTGAGGAAAAATTGGGGACTGGGAGTGTGCTGGAGTCACCCTGCAGTATAATTCAGGTTGGTAAAAGCCTGAGTGTGACTGGCAGGTTGCAAATCCACACAGACATAACTGGGAGTGACTTATATGCTGGAGGCTGTTTGTGAGCAGTCCAGGAATGGAGATAATACCAGCAAAGCACTTCAGACTAAAGGGCAGGGATGACAGCTACTCACTAGCCCAGATTGTACCCTGGGTATGTCACAGAGGCTAATTAACCATTAGACCAATTTACCAAGGGTGGTGGTGGATTCTCCATCACTGACCATTTTTAAAACAAGATTAGATGTTTTTCTAAAAGATATATTCCGGGAATTTTTGGTAAATTCCATGGACTGTACTATACAGGAGGTCAAACTAGATGATCACAGTAGTCCTTTCTGGTCTTTGAATCTATGACTGTCAATTTCAGAGCATGTTTGAGTTCTAGAACTGGGGGAAAAAAACTCTGGAAAATGAAAAACTGTTTTGGAGAAAGCCTGAGAAAAAGGTAGAAGGAAGTTTTGAGCACTCACGCTTACCAAATGTTTCAGGGAAATATTCCAAGCAATTCCCAGAATGCCACAAACTATTAAGGGAAACTTCCATCTGTGTACATTTTAGCCTGCAGAGCCATAACTGATCCAGATGCTGACCACACTTGGTGATACCAAGGATGTTTATGGAGTGGACTTCCAGGGACACTTGTGACAGAAAGCTGGGGCTGCATAGGTAGATATGACTAGTCAACAGGCTATGAGGAATAAATTGTATGTAGAGTCCCAGGCACTGGTAACCTAGGCATGAAGAAGACCCAATATTTGGGAATGGAGGAAAGCTGGAGATCATCCGAGAGATGCTTTGAAAGGAATTATGAATAGGGATGTTAAGAACAACTTGGAAACATATGAGAGGCAAATATTCAATGTTGTTCTGGGTTTGTTTGCTTTTTTGGTACAATTTTATTTGCTATAGTTAACATGAAAATCTCAGACTCTACCCTGCCACCTGATCACCACCACCACAGGATTCTGCAACACAGTTTACCTTGTACATTACACTCAGTTTTGAGATGACCTTTTAACCCAGCCTTTGCAACAGATTTCTGCAAAGGGGAGAGAGAGAACTCTCATTTAAAAGATTTTAGACAAAATTTAAAGTAATAAATTATATAGGAAGGACAATAACAGAGGATTTGACTACTTGGGGATAGCAATGGAGTTTTCATTTTAATTCATTTGGGAATTATTCATGTTAAGAGTTTAAAACCGCAATGAGCTTTTCTAAAATAATCTGAATTGACTAAAATCATCCAGTGTCAAAGTCAATTTACTGATTGTAAAGTCCTGGGACTATTTCAAATTAATTTCTTGTGTACCAAATATACTGATGCTGCGATAAAAAACAAAATGTAATAAATGCTTTCCATTTCCACTTGCAAATAGTTACTTTTCTGTACAGTATCTATTGCAGGTTTTATTTTGGAAATTCAATACTGTTAAAAACTAAATTGTTTATGATAAAAGAGAATGATCCTTTTTGGAGGATTTAAAAACTAAATAAGAGATAATCTGGCATCTCTGCATAAAATGGTGATCAGATACAGGGACTTAATTATCTTGGTCAGGTGGCTAGTGATACACTGGAACCCCGCTATAACACGCCCCATGATAACGCGAATTCGTTTATAACGTGGAGCGAGTCTGGCCCCGGCGGCTGCAGCAGGCACGGGGCGAGTCTGGCAGGCGCAGGGTGTTTGGGATCCATGCCCCAGCGGCTGCAGCAGGAACAACTCTCCCTGCAGCCCCAGCCTGCCCCTGGGGTTCTCATCTCTGTCCACAGCAGGGCTGGCTCCAGCCCGTGTCCTTCCCTCCACGGAACGATGTAGGGGGCGGCAGCGCGGAGGAGGGAAGTGCCCTGCTGGGAGCGGGCTGCAGAGTGGCGCAGTCGACGCGGCAGGCCGGCGGCGGTAGTCTTCGGGGGCCCTGCTCCCCTGGCCAGAGTACCAGCCGGAGCGCGGCCAGCCCTACGGCTCCGCTCTCCCGTCCGGAGCGCAGCCAGCCCCACGACCCCGGCGGGACCTCCGTCCGGAGCGCAGCCAGCCCCGCGACCCCGGCGGGACCTCCGGCCGGAGCGCGGCCAGCCCCGCGACCCCGGCGGGACCTCCGGCCGGAGCGCGGCCAGCCCCGCGACCCCGGCGGGACCTCCGGCCGGAGCGCGGCCAGCCCCGCGACCCCGGCGGGACCTCCGGCCGGAGCGCGGCCAGCCACACGGACCCCGTCCCCCAGCCGGCAATCCCAAGTGCCGCCCCAGGAATCGGGCCCTGCCGGCCTTGGCTGCAGGAGGGGCCGAGTGCGAGTGGCCAGTGCCCCAGCTGAAGGAAGCCCTGGCCGCCCCCTTTCTCTCTCTCCCCCCCCCACGCCCTCTCTAGCCAGGGCGCGGAAGCTGAACACAAGTACAGTGGAACCCCGCTATAACACGACCCCACACTTACTGCGATTGAATTTTTTGGACCCCAATGATCGTGTTATAGCGGGGTTCCACTGTAATTTAAACTACACAAGCCACCAGCTAGCTAGCTTCAACTCTGGAAGAATGGGAAATCTCTCTGAGAGCTGTTGGCTGATCGGTATTGACAGTAAGCTCAAGAAAGGCCTCATTCTCCAACCTGATTGGAAAGCAAGTATGACAGCACTTGATGACAGTATTGGGTACAGAAATCAGAAAAGTATTCTACACTGAAAGGGGGGGAAAAACACTCTAATAAGGTGACCCTGAGAAGATGGTGGCCATGGCAAGTGTTGGGGAAGAGAAGGAGGAAGATTCTTTTACTTGGTTTGTCCTGCTAGCTAACACCAAACAGAAGCACCTGTGACAGATGTTAGTCACATCCCTTACTGTGTGGAAGGCACCTAGAGTCCATGGTGACAGGTGTGGCATAATAATCAGAACTGAACAGAAATAAAAATAGAAACATTCTCTTGAAGCTGTTGAAAGGCATGTGAAAATTATTTGTTAGTTCACTATCATTGTGCAAACATGACTACTGCATTTTATTTGAAAAAATACTAATTGTATTAATGTGTAGAGATTGTTTTATTTAACTTTATAGATACCTTGGGGGTGCTTATCAACTTGCTTTAAAAAAAGACATTTACTATGGAAATAAAGCAAGATAATTAGTTTTAGGAGGGTAAAATCATTTAACTTCTATTCACTTAAGAGACAAATTCATCTTGCATAACTATGTTTGCCATTGTTGTTAACAAGAAACCTCTTATTTTTTAAAGCAGAGAACACATTTGCAGTGACTTTGGTTGAATAGTATAGAACTGTAGACCTGATTTCACAAAAGATGATTTAACAGTGACAATTTTCCTTGGGTTAGGAAATCTTTTCATCAGTCCATCATTAAACAAGCTGGCACAGAGATACACAACTCCTTTATACTTTGACAAAAACACCATAAACTAGCTGTTGCTTTTTTTTGTCTTCACTTAGTATGAAATCTTCTGATTGATCAGTCTCTTTTTTATGGTACTTATTACATTATCTCCACTTCAGCAGCTGCTCAGAAAGTAAGAAAAGCTCTATAATCAGACCATCTGGTTACCAGAGAGGAAAAATATTAACTGACCTTGGAATCAGGGAGAGAAAAAAAATCCACTGCTCTGGTTGCAACTGCTTCATTTCAATAAGTGTCTTTTGTCACAAAGTGACGAAAATAGCAAAAAAAATTCTCAATGTCTAGTGGAAGTAAACTGCAATGGGATGTGAACTTTTACAACTGAGGTTTAGAACACTAAGCAAACAGATTTCAAGGAGTGGACAATATATAAAAAGGAAAATATTATGTATGAACAGTGTGTTGCTTGTTTACAAATTGATTTTAGATAACTTAAGCTGTTCCTAGTTCCACCAGTTCTTGGTTTTTTAAGCACTTATTTTTGTTCATTCCTCAATCTATAGAAAAAGTGCTCATTTTAGGGCCTGACAGCAGCTAGTGGTCTCTCTGCCTAGCCATAGTTAAATTTATTTTCCCTTACCTTTACTATACTCTTTAAACAGCATAGAAGAACTGGAGCTGATTTAATGTTCATTCCTCCAATTATACAGAACATGTTCTCTCTTCCACAGTTCAGTGAGTCTTTGCAGCAGAAAGTGATGGGTGCAAATGACACTGTCATCATTATGAGCACTTTCAGAGCATTTAAACAGGCATAATGGGAGTACTGTCAAGCTCATAATCGGAAGAATCCAACAGTATTGTCATCACAAAATTGTGTCTTTAGCATCACTCCAATGAAAAGTATTCTTCGACCGTCTAATAACCCTGGCAGAAAACTTGCTTACAACGAAAAGTACTACAGGAACAAGAAGTTTAGATAATAAGAAGCAACTGGGTACCACAAAATGTAGCAATTAGGCAAATTCAAAGCAGCCATCCATGCAGGCATAACACGGCATGCCACTAGTTCCTCATAATTCATACACCTACTGTGCATATAGTTGGGGGGGGAGAAAGATAGTTGATCATTTTCATCTTAACCCTTTGGTTTTTCTCCGATTAACACTGAAGGTTCTTGAAATCAAAGAAAATTAAAAAATGATAAAGAATGAGGAAAATGGCTGCAGGATAAAAGACAAATTACTTTTAATCTGCAGATGAATGAATTACTAGGAGCAAAGAACACTGAATAGCTGAAGTGTGAGTTTGTATATAGTGGATATTTCTGGGAAGACCAGTATAAAGACATCAATAAAGGGAAAGAAGAGGGATGCTAGTATTACACGTGTCCCCTTAATATTAAATACAGTGTAGCTGAACCCGTGTCGGTCGCAGGGTATTTGAGAGAGAAAGTGGGTGAGGTAATATCTTTTATTAGACCAACTTCTGTTGGTGAGGGAGACAAGATTCCAAGACACACAGAACTTTTCTTCTTCAGCAGCCATTGCATTAACACACCAACAGGTAAATCAGAAAGATAACTGTACTACAACAGGAAAAAGAGCGTTTCTCTATTAGAGATTAAGCTGAAAACTCACACACAGCAAAACTATTTTTGAGCTTGTCAGAAAAGCATATTAACACTTATTCCTAAGCTTTTCTATTTTTAAAAGGGAAATTCAGAAAAAATAACTATTTATCCTTTTTATTATTTGCACTATAAAATTATTTAAAATTTAAAAATATATGGGCCAACCTAGTAAGTGATTAATTTCATGGGACAGTCCCTTGGCTCCCAAGCACAATGGAAGGAGTGTAGAGGCAGAGTGCTTCGCCCCTACAGAGCAGCAGCACTTCAGGTGCGCTGCAGCATTCCTTTGTGCACAGACTTTGACAGGTGTTCCACCTCTCCTGTAGGCCAAGAAGAGTCATGTGATGCAGAGGAGAGAGCATGTGAGAACACATACACATGTTACCAGCACAAGATACTCAACTTTTTTTTTTTTTTTAAACCAAAAATTGCTTCCATTTTGCAAGAGCGTTGTGACCTCAAATCAGGCCACAATATTTTTGCAAAATGGAAGTAAATTAATGGAAGTGTAGGGCCCAACTCTCTCATCAATGTTGAGCGGCTGAAAAGCCAACTTTAACTGGCTCCCTGATCACTCTCCACTGTGTAAGAGGAAACCTTGGGTGATAAAGAGCTGGGGTAGCATCTCTAAGCCACCCCTCACTTCCTGCAGTCCCTGATGAAGGAGACATTCCTCTAGAGAAAAGAGGCACGATAGAGGAACCCCTCTGCTATGGTGCTGATTCTGGGCAGCCTAGTATGTGGTTCTGCTTCCTGATGTACTGGGGGTGAACGGTGTGAGGGCCTAATGTTCCCCCACCAAACACCATCTATGATTTTAGTGGCGCAGAGGTCATGCCTGGCAGTTCCCGGAGGATGGTGGAGGAGACAGCTATCCATCCACTAAAGACACCTCACTGGTATGTTAAAAGGGGAATAAAATAAAAAGCTTATGATCACAAGCCTTCTCATCAATCACCCTGTTAATCGGCTGCATTATTAGAAGCAGCAGTGGGAGACCTAGTACAGACACAACTCTGGTGGCTTCTGGAGTCTTTACAAGCATCTGTCAATTAAACATGATCACTAAAAGTATATCTACACTGCACTTAAATGCCAGCAACTGGCCCGGGCCAGGTGACTTGGGCTAAGGGGCTCTTTAATTGTGGTGTAGACACCACATTCAGACTCGGGCTGGAGCCTGGGTTTTAGGGCCCTGTGAGGTGGGAGGGTCTCTGAGCTTGATCTGCAGCCTGAGCCCAACTGTCTACACCACAATCAAAGAGACACTTAGCCCGAGCCTCATGAGACCAAGTCAGTTGGCACGGCTGAGCCCTGGGTTTCTAATTGTAGTACAGATAGATCTTAAGGTTCCCGTTGGTGCTGTTGATGGCACCGGTAGGATTTTTGGGTAACATCTCTTAGTGTATCCATGGCACAGTGTACATATTGTAAGAGTCAATACTGCTCTGGGAACATTCTGGGGTTGTTCTGGTAAACAAATTGGTCTGTTTGCTGCGACATTACAACACTAAAAATAACTATTATGTCCTCAGGTTCAATCTCACTTCTCTTACTCCAGCTGCCCAAAATTCTGTTTTAAAATCTCCTCTTTGGCCATGTGCAGGATTCCAATGTCACCTCTGGAGAGGGAAAGAGGGTGTTTATGTCCCTGGCCACTTGTTGTGCTTGTTGATCTGTCACACACCTGTCCACTAGTGAGTTTGAAACCACTTCACCTAGGACACCAAAGAGCCAACATATAGTAAAAAATGTTGGGTTTTACCACCATGGACTGAACTTGAACTGGTGACCCATAAGTCTGGCTAAATATCCCTTCTCCATAGTTATAATGTTGTAATCTTAGTACGTCTCCACTCTTCCACAGAAACTTTCAGAAAAGACAAAGATGGATGAGATCAGAAATTGTAATATAGGGAGAGATTGAAGGGAGTGACTTTTCAGGCCTTCTAACAACCGGCTGGTTCAGTATCTTGGTAGGTGTATGGTTACTAGCTGGACTGGTACTTTGGCAGAAATAGGTGTTGCAGGCACCAGTTCAATTCCCACCCATCAGACAAAATGCCAAGCAAAGTTTTTAAAAACTTAAGTTCTTTATTGATTTTTCCTTGCTATGGATAAAAATATTACATCAGGGAATTTATCTCATTGCATTGGGCAGCAGGAAAAGAAAAAAAAGAGGTTCCCCTTCATTTATGTATGAAACATGAACACATGCCAGATGCTTGCTAGAATAACTAAAGAATACGCACGTAAATTACTGATATATAATATTGTTCTGACGCAACTATGATATATTTTTGCATGTATAATTTAAAGGTAGAACAGATGGTGAACATTAAATTAATTTGAAGTGATGTGTCCATTAAAATAACCTTTGCTACTAAGTAATTGCTCACTTTAAGTGGGGATTTGATCACTTTAACCAGCTTCTACACTAGCAAAGCACATTGATATGACTGAAGACTTCTGGGAATGTTCGCAATTTTGCTGTATCATCCTGATCTGCCAGGACTTTATTTTATAGTACACTTCATTTTAAGGACAGGAACGCTTACCATATCAAGGTGGTCATATGGCTGATCTGATCTGCAGTTAAGAACCCAAGGGAAACAAAATAATATTCTGTTTGTCTGTGTTTTTCATGGCCCGTAACTTCACTAATAATTCTTGGATCTGAGAAACTAATTGGAGCTATGTTCTTGATCTAAATGTCTGCAAGCAGTTAATTATACTCCTCTAAATTTTCTTACTGTACATCATGGACAAGTGACAACAAAGCTAAAAATATAAACATTTTCATAGGGCCCTTATCTTGTTGATTTATAAAATCTAGCAGCTAGCATGGTGGTTTATCAGTATACCGTATTTAGAAGCTAGACGTTAAAAAGCAAGAAAAGGGCTTGTTCTTTTGTGATGATGTGATCCCTAGGGAGATGAAGATGAAATCATAAGAAAAAACAGATGGGATAAGAAAGAACTCAAAAAGAAAATTTCCTGGATTATGGAGGTTCAGTGTTCAGAAGTGCCAGTTACTGCACAGTTGCAACATAAGGCCAACACGCTCAAAGGGAACAACATCAGAGCTAATGTCATAACCTAAGTTAATGTACTTGTTATCGTAGGGCATATAACAAGATCTTATTATATGTAATGCAGCAATGGAGTTAATATAAGGTATCTTGTAATGCATGAGCAGGTATTATACTCCCTCTTACAATGTATCACCCAACAATAAAACATTTTATAGTGTCTTTTCTTTGAGCAAACCCCACACTGATTAGAGTGGGCTCACCTCCAGATTTTGCACAATACCCTCAAACAACATATTCCTTCCCTTCCACAAAAAGTGCAAAGGAGCAAACAGGCCTTGCGCTTAGGTGGCTGTAAGGTTAACGGAATCAGGCTCTCATGAACTGAAAAGGGAAGTGACTTTCTCAGATGTGGACCCAGTGCAGAGAATTCCCCATTTCTGTTCTCCTTGCACTTAAGCCACAGGGTATTAGACCATGAGCCTTGGACAATTTCAACTATCGTAGTACTACAAAAGGATAGAGACAGTCACTGAAGTAACTAGGACCCAATCCGCTGAAGGCTGTATATGAAAAATCTTAAATTGGATCTGGAAACAAATAGAAGCCAGGAAAGAAGTTGGAGCACTGGTATTGAGGTGGTTCCTATAAAGAATACAGGCGAGTCTCATCTTACGCGGGGGTTCCGTTCCGCGGTTAGCGCGTAAAGCGAAAACCACGCATAGTCAGAATTACACTGAGTTGAATGGCGGGCAAAATCGCCTGCACTACAGGTACAGTATTAAAATTGTTATTTTTCTCATTTTTGTTTTTGTTTTTGCTGACCGCGTAAAGCAGAAATCGTGCATGTTAAATGCGCGTAAGATGCAACAGACCTGTACATCTTAAACCGACCCCCTGCATACTTTCAGCCAGCAAGTTTCAGAGTGGTTTTAAAGTACAGTCCCACATAAAGTGCACTGTCATAATCAAATCTTGTGCTGAAAAAGGTGTGGATACTGTGGCGAGGTCCACGTGTAAATGAGTGGACACAACCCTTTTGTTGGTGTCAGAAATAAGAAACAGTATTGACCACTGCCACTATACCTAATGCTCAGAACTAGTTCTGGAACCAACAGGCTGTGCACCTGAGTAACAATGAAACGGAAACTTTTCCAACTAGGTAGCTGGTATCTTCTCCACCAATTTCTCACCTCTACCAGCATAACCTCAGTCTTGTGCAGGTTCGGTCCTCATCTAAGCCACAAGCCTAGCAAGTTACTCATATTGTTATTTCACATGCATTTCCTCATCACCTTTCCATATGTTCCATACACCCTTACTATATTGCAGTCTGAGGTCTTGTTTACACAGGAACAGAGGAAAGTCAGTTTGGCTCTACTAAGGGTATGAATTCACACTGCATTAGTTAAACCTTATTAAATCCTTGTGTGGACATACTCATACAGAATGAAATTGCCATTAATTCAGTTTACCTTAATTTACTTCAAAAGTGTCTACATGGCTTTAATGGGGATTAACTAACATGCTTTAAATGCTCCTCTTTAGTTGATTCAGCTTAGCTGGCCTGAGTGTTCTATTGCAGACAAGCCCTAAGATACTGTTGAATACTTTATGCCTGGACAGAAATTACATTCTACATAAAACTGAGCATAAATTAGCTAATATCAGGCTAAATAATCTAATACAAAAACTAAATTATAGTATAAGAACATAAGAACGGCCATAATGGGTCAGACCAAAGGTCCAGCTAGCCCAGTATCCTGTCTACCGACAGTGGCCAAGGCCAGGTGCCCCAGAGGGAGGGAACCTAATAGGTAATGATCAAGTGATCTGTCTCCTGCCATCCATCTCCACCCTCTGACAGACAGAGTCTAGGGACACAATTCCTTACCCATTATGGCTAATAGCCATTAACGGACTTAACCTCCATGAATTTATCAAGTTCTGTTTTAAACGCTTAATTCAACTCATCTTTGTAAAGTGCCTTTCATAAAAGAGTAACAGAACACGCTTCAAAGACAATGTCTGAAAGGAAAAAGTCTGACAGGATCTATTTTAAAATACTATCAGCATCTATGGCATATTCTTGAAATATAGTTAATTGAGTAGTTATTGTGTATTTTCAGGTGTAGAAAGATCAGTGAGATTACCAAGTACTTTACTGTTTACTTAAGACACTGAATTGGTCTCATATTAGAATTAGTTCGTCGTCATTTTGCATTACTCTGGAATTCTCATTTCACTGCATGTAGATATTGCACAGACCATGAGGGTATTTATCCCAGTGCAATCCCAGGTATATCCTTGCAGAATTGGCTATGATGCATTAGAATTGTGTGTTTTGGGTAGAGGGTTTTTTTTCCTCCTTACTCTGAAACATCTGGTGTTGCCCCCAGTGCAAGATGCGGGTTACCAGACATGTTCTCATTAAGAAAGATGAAAATTCTAACTCTTATTTTGTTATTATCTGTATAAGCCTAGAGGCTTCAATCTACTTCTAGATATCATTGTGCTAGAAAAGCATACACTGAAAGAAAGTCACTGCACCAAGAAAACTATGATCTAAAGGCCAGATTCTGCCACACCTACCCCTGTAGAATAGTACTTTAATCAATGGGATTATTTGCATCTTTAATAAAATGGAGACAGCCATAACAAAAAACGGTGTCTGGAAACTGAAGCCAGACAAATTCAAATTAGAAATAAGGCAGAAATTTAAGTGAGGGTGATTAAGCAGGGGAATAAACTCCCAAGGCAAGAGATGGAGAATCCACCACTTCATGTCTTCACATCAAGACTGGGTGGCTTTCTGGAAGATATGTTTTAGCCGAACACAAGTTATTGGTCTCCATACAGGGGTAACCTGGGAGAATCAAATTGTCTATGACATACCGGAGGTCAAGTTAAACGAAGAAATGGTCCCTTTCTGGACTCTCACTCTATGAATCTATGTACAGTAAGGTACTGTTTTTGCAATATGCAATGTGGACAGGAGATATTCATAAAACACTCACAGAACACCTGCCTGCCAATTATCATTTGGCAGTTTACCATGGTCACCCACCTTCTTAGTCTGTCCCCACCACCTTTTGAATATTACAAGATACTATGTTTTCATAACATTGCACTGCAAGAATTTAACATATGTATCGTCAGCTAAAAATCACTCTCGTGTTTTCATTCAATACTGACCAGCTTACAAAAATCAAGTCCTGACAAATATTGCTGAATAAAAAACGCTTTGCACTAGTAGTGTGTTATGATTTGGCACAGATTGATTTGGGTGCTTTTACACATTTTGAGATGTAAGTTATAAAATTTGCTGAGGTCATGACTGGCTGAATGAGCAAAGCTAAAATCAGAATATATTATTTTCATCTTCATGATACTTCATGCAATGTTGGCCAAACAGCACATTTATTATATCTACAACATATCAAATAAGATGCAAAACTACCAAATTTTGCATAACATACTCTTGATTTTTCAAAATAGCAGGAGATAAGATCTAATACAACAACCAAGAAGTAAGTTCATTTGTTTTAACCAGCAGGTTAAACTATGCAATGCAAAGCCAAAAAAGGGAATCAGAAACGAGGAAAATAAAAAACTCTGTGGTAGAAAATTACACAAAAGTAATGTCAGATTGCTATAACATTAATTGTTTTTAATTAACATTAAGTTGAAAAGTAGTCAAGAAGGCTCTACAGGATGTATGAAATCAGGAGAATGAATATTAACACAGGACAGAAATAATCATATAATGACTTTGCAAATTATATAGAGTACTAAATGAAATGCATCTGCACGGTAATTCAGATTTCTGCAGATTACTCCATAATAATTTAAATTACTAGTTTATTTCTAGTACAATTACCATGCAATTTTCAGCAGTAAGATTTCATGATAACAGAAGAGATACAATTATGAATTTACTCTACAGCTACATTATACTTACTTTATGTACTTATACAATTATTATATTTTTTTTCTTTTGAGCAATTATGAATAGACTTACTACTTTTTCTCAGGTTCCTGAAAATAGCTAAATATGAGTCAACTCTTGCAGTCGCTAAGAGTTAAAAGACTACTGATCTAGAACAGATGTGTTGCATTATTCATCAGGCAATTCCAGAATCTAATTTGGTTAATATTTTACAAAAAGAGTAATATATACAGATAATGGCTTATGTTCCAATATTCTTCACAATCATATTTCAGGTGCATAACTTTGTTATTGAAGCAAGAATTTACAAAATTGCACTGATGTTATCCATATTTTGAGTTTATAATGAAAGCTGAAAAGTTCCAGATGTGCCTCCTCAAAATGTTTTTAATATAAAATATAGCTTTCTTTAATTTATTTCTACATTTCCTCCTTCCATCATTGAACACTGGATATTTACAAAGCAATGATGGTTATACTTGATCAATTTAAAGGATGTGAAATGCTCAATTGCTTTAGAAGTTCTAGAAGGCTACATAAATAATGAGCTATAAAATGTATACTGGGACCTAACTATTGATGTTGCAACATTCATTTTACATGTTCCAAATATGAAGAAAACAGTAACTGACCTGTTTTCGAGTGCAGGTTTTTTCTTGGTTCTTCAGGGCCCTCAATTGGTTGGTCGGCAAGGAAAACTCGTGCCTGGTCTACGGCATTCAGAATGGTTTGCTCTTTATCCTTCAGTTCACGCCTCAGTGCCTTATGCAAGGGAAAATGAGAGTTGCATTTGTAACTTAATGTTTTGTACAACAGGCAACGTAGCAACCACTCCATTTTCATCCCTCTGACCTGTATCATGACTGACTAATAGCTCAACATTTAATTCATGTTGCAAGACAAAATGTAAATTTTGCAAAAGAGATGGGAAGAAAATGAATTTAGGCTGCAGAGGTGATTTTTGCAGAACTTACATATGTGACTACAAGAAATATGATGATGTGTTTAAAATATTCACGAAAAGGAAATTATTATACTTGAACTTACATAAAAACACACTTTGAAGCCTTCATTACTCTCTGAAGGATTCATAGGATATAATAGACTGCTCTGACTGTGTGTGTGTGTGTGTGTGTGTGTGTGTGTGTGTGTTAGCCGGGGGGAAGAATACATTCAATGGAACACAAGAAGATAATTTCACTACTGGTAATGAGAACTGCAGAAGTATTTTAAATTCTTCAGAATATGTTGTTAAAAAATATAAAAATTAAGAAGCAGAAACAAATTCAACTACACAGAATTAAAACTCAACCAAAGAGAACATATTATGAAAAGACAGTCTCCAATTAGCCTAAAATATTTTCAACCTGTTACGCCAAGGCAATTGCAATTTTTCTTTGAGAGGTTTTTCATGCAAATGTAAATGAATCTCAACAAACTTTATTCTATAGTGCTTTTGTTCTTTTATTTATAAAGGCGGGGGGGGGAGGGGAATTTAACCTTCCTCCTTTGGAGCCTTGTGTTTATGAGCACAGTCTGCTCCAATATTCTCTTCTAAAAAACATTTAGTTCCATATAAACTTTTAAAAGATCCTTCTCAGAAATAATTTTTCATGAAACATTTGCCTGTTACTACCACTGTAAATTCACAATAGCATACTTTTAATGCTATGTATTATGGTTTTCTGCTTTTAAATGAATATTTTAAACATCTCTAATTAAAAATAAATGTTAATATTACTGAAAAAGTCCAGTCACTCCCCACTGCCCATGAGAAACAACATAGGACTCCAGGCACTGTATAACAGAACACACATCTGTTCCTTATAGAAAACAGTTCCTAGTGGAAGGATAAGAGCAGAAAGTAGGAAAGTGTCTTACTATCTTTTCTCCAGATATTTACATAGGGGGTGATGCACACTAAGGCCTCAATTATACAACTGGATCTACATGTGGGAAGACCCAATGGGACTCCACATGGACACAATGGTCTGCTGCATGGATCTGATTGTGGAATCAGACTCGATTTTGTTTTGCAGCTAAATTTTAATTCTAATCTTCCTCCCCATTCTCTCCCCAAATTTTCTTCACAGCACTGAACATGTGAAACGAACAGTTTTTCCTTTGAGAACACACATGGCCATTCCTCAGAACTAACACAGGGTATAGAGCATCATACTGAAATTCTCGTGCACATTTGACATTAGGGAGGACGTGTCAAAAACACAACATTCCCAACACCAAGGCTTGACCCCAATAGGACTACTCATATGAGCGAAGACAATAATGCATATATTTGTGCATCAGATCCCAAACTTTAAGTAAGCCTTACTGGGCAGCTTATCCTGATTTAAAACTCTACCCCTCAGGTTAGAGGGCATTTTCATTAGAGATAGTACAGTATACTGGATATGTTATTTTAAAAGTCTGAAAGACTATTAAAGCTGGATAATCTTTCATTGATTTTCCGCCCAGTTTACTTTCTAATTCCTTACTTGCACACAAAGACTACATGTACATTTTAGCAGTAGTGAGGCAGAGGCGAATGGTACTGTACTCATTTCACCGCCCTTCCATTGTTATTAGATATTCGTAGTACATCAAAACAGTTCCATTAAGCAATTAACTTCAGCATGAAACAGAAACACACACACACAGTAAATTAAAAGGGTCTTTTATAATACAATATTTCTTTTATCATCACCTAGTCAAGTAGACTCTACATAAGTAACTAAAATAAAAACATCAATATGGATATACAAGATCACATGACAACTAGTACAAAGTCAGAAAATTTCTCAATATTTTTTAAATTAACTGGCCCGTAACATTTCAATATAGAGCACAAAGCTAAAATATAAAACTTGTATATCACCAACTGCTCTCTGGAATTCCTTTCCTCCAGTTCTACCCCATTCCCACCTCTCCCCAGCCCCCAAACCCCCAGTCTGAATTCTGTCTTCCACACTCCACTGAAATTGTTCTTGTCAAGGTCATTAATGACTTCTTCAAGGTCAACTCATAGAGTCTGTACTCCATCTTCCTCTTCCCTGACACTGTCAACCATGCTCTTCTTCTATCCTCCCGTAGCCTTTCCAGTTTCTCCTCCTCCTCCTGCTGAATTGTATCTTTAGCGATACAGTTAGTGGTCATCCTTTTCTTCTTTCCAACTTTTGGTATGAGTTGCACAGGGCTCTGTCCTTTCTTTTCTCCCTATATATCACACACCACTAAATAATCTTATTTACTTGCACAACTTTCCTGGCTGTCTTTTTGCTGATGACTCACAAATCTCTCTCTCCATTCCAGACCTGCTTTCCTCCATGCAAACCCACATCTCTATCCATCTTTCTGAAATCTCTCCAGGGACAGATGTCCAGCCATCAACTTAGGCCTGGTCTACACTCGGGTGGGGGGAATTTAAGTTACGCAACTTCAACTACATGAATAACGTAGCTGAAGTCAATGTACTTAGATTTACTTACCGTGGTGTCTTCACTGAGGTAGGTCAACTGCTGATGCTCTCCTGTCGACTCTGCCTGCTATTCTCACTGCCGTGGAGTACCAGAGTCGACGGGAGAGCGCTTGGTGGTCGATTTATCATGTCTTCACTAGACACGATAAATCAATCCCTGCTGGATCGATCGCTCCGGAGGTAAGTGTAGACATGCCATTAAAGTCAACATGGCCAAACATGATCTCTTGGTTGCTCCTCTTTCCCTTGCTTCAACACCATGGATAACAATATCTTCTTCTCAGTCACTCACGCCTATAATCTGGGTGCCATCATTGAGTCAGCCCTAGCTCTAGAGACATATATCCAGGCATAAATCTCATGGCTTCTTCTTACATGACCTCTCCAGGATTCAGTCCTCCTTCTGGCCATTCCATTAAAACCGTCATGTATTGATTCCTGAAAACTTAGTTTCCCCAAGTCCATCCAAAATTCTGCTGCTATAATCATCTTCTTGGCTTGTTGCTCTGACCACGTCAACCTGCTCTTTGAATCTCTCTGCTGGCTCCCCCCTCTAGCTCTGCATCAAAGCTTAGTATCTTTATCCTTATGGACAATCACAGCTCTGCCTTGCTCCACTCCAGCTAACTGATCGTGTAAGTTAACCTCTTGTTTACCACTGACAATGCTCCATCAGCTTCCCCAGACTTTATTCCCCACCATGCTGCTTCTGCCTCACGCACCTCTAGCGCACACTCAAACCAACCCTTATGCATCAAAAATACTCTCCATAAAATTCCATATTGACTCTCCTTATCCTTCTTCAGATGCATCCGTTAGTCTCATTATAATGCATGCAAAACCCAGCCTCCTGACTTAGGCAGGTGATGAACCACAACTATTTAAGCCTTACAGATCAAGTCAGTCCATATCAATATTTAAATTACACACAGAACAGATTACAATAAACCTCTTAGGAATCACCTACACATTACCAAGTAAGAGACCAGTCCTGAAGCACTCTGTATGCAGGAACTGAGTCTAGATAAGGAAGTAAGGCAGGAGGGCCAGTATCACTGGCATATGCATAAGTTTCCTTGGGTGAGCCTTAGATGCAAGTCTCTACTTCTGAAAGTTTGTCGTTTGCGTATCATTAAAATAGAACCTTAGCTTTAAAATTTACAGGGTAATATTTTTGTGCAAAAAATATATTATTTTAAAAGGTTTGTTGGTTGGTTTTTTTTTTACCCTCTGAAGTGAGATTCCTTCAATGTTAACTCCAAATTAATGAAGATTTTCACATAAGGGTTTCCATAGGATTTTTCAATCCCTGGATTTTTCAGAAGTGTTCAGAGAAAGAAGTCCCTGTGGAATCTGTCCAGAAATTCCAGCTAAGCTTTGAAACTTTGAAACTCTATAGGGATGGATCTCCCCATCTTCCTGTCTCCTCCTTGCCTGCCTCCAGTTTACAATCTCAAACACTAATGAGACTCTTCCCTCATAGCTCTCATTTAAATTCTCTCCATGGCTCCTCCTTTGGTTTTCTGCATGCCTCCTTTTGGTTTTCTACATGCCCTCCGTTGTAGCTGTCTGAACTGAGACTCCATTTAATGGAGGGTTTTATTTAGAGGATGAGGAACATATGGGCATTAAGTATGCATAGGGGCATGTATACTTCCTTACTTCCACATAATCAGTGGAATTCCTCATAATTAATTCCCCCCTACTGAGAGATCCTTCAGCATGAAAGGTACTTTACAGATGCAAAATTAATATGAAAATAGCAAAAATTTGAGAGTAAAAATTAGTATCTTGTTTGTGCAACTTGGCCTAGTAGTTTACATATACCAAAATCTACTTCAAAAATAGCTGCTCTAACCCAGCCTCCTTATTCCTTTAGCAGTACTTAATTTCCTAGTCTGTTTTTGTGCCAGTAAAAAGGAATAGGAAAGACAATATATGATGCAATAATAACCAAACCTATCAGTAATATCCTACATTTCCTTCCAGACAAACTTTTCTGCAGTGTACAGATGAGAAACAAAAATCCACTTGTAAGTCTACTCCTTTGCTCAATTTTCATTAGTCTGGAGTGGATTGAGGATAGGCTTTGATTGGAAATTCAGATCTATAAGAACACTACGGAGAATAAAAATAAGACATAAAAAAACCTATTGAGAATCATAAAGAAGGCTGTAATAATAAATTTTACTACTATATTAAAGATTTTGGTATAATACTTGCAAAATGCATGAACACATTTCTAGGTTTTATTTAGTTTTGCGATGGCCTCATGAACTAAATTAGGTAAGGCATGCACACACAGTGCTGGCCCATAACTGGCAGCTTTGAATGCAGTCTGGGTTGCGGTTTATTGTGGCTGACTAGGTGATGCTGCACAGATATGGGGAATTTTGGCTCACCCTGTGCACAGCTATGGTCACTATACAGTAATTACGTTGTTAAGCTAAAGTTGCATTCCTTAAGCAGTAGTCACATTTATATTGTTGAAACTTTATGGCAGTTGTCTTTGCCCTGTTCTGCGATCAGACTGGTATAACTTCACTGGATGGGAGGACTTTCAGCATTGGACACAGGTATAAAGAACTGTCCCCAGGAGTACAAGACCAGCACAGAAAATATGGGACCATTTGCCAAATGAATCTCAGTATGGGAGCTTGGGTATTTTTTTCCCCCATCTCCTCTGAAGCATGGGGTGAAGATTGCCTGCTAGGATCATCCGGGCACATCTCACCTAAACTATTGCCGGCCATTGCAGGGGCCTCGAGCATTGGCAATACCTCAGTCTCTCCTCTTCTCTGCCTGTGGGACACCACAATTTATTGTCCTGAGGACTGAAACACTTTGATTTAACTGAAGTCGTTGGGCTCAACAAAGGGAATTTCAGTGAATTTAATGGCCTGCAATATGCAGGACATCAGACTAAATGTCTGATCGTACCTCATTTTCACTGGTACTCACTGTGTTAGACATCCAACATAGTGAATACCAGTGAAAATGAGGTAGGATCAGAGGCTATAATAGGGAAAGAACAAGTTAAAAATTACTTAGACAAGTTAGATGTCTTCAAGTCACCAGGGCCTGATAAAATTCCTCCTAGAATACCCAAGGAACGGACAGAAGAGATATCTGAGCCATTAGCAATTATCTTCAAAAAAATCATGGAAGACGGGAAAGAAATCAGACGATGGGACTAGTGCCAATCTATAAAAAGGGAAATAAAGACAATCTGGGGAATTACAGACTAGTCAGCTTAACTTCAGTACTTGGAAAGATAATTAAGCAATCAATTCGCTAACACCTAGATAATAATGTGATAAGTAACAGTCAGCATGGATTTGTCAAGAAGAAATCATGTCAAACCAACCTGACATAAACCAACCTGACATTTTTTTTTTTTTTTTTTGGACAGGGTAACAATCCTTGTGGATGGTGGGCGGGGAGGGGGAGTATGGAGGAAGGGAGGGGTGAAGTGGTAGATGTGGTATATCTTGACTTTAGTAAGGCTTTTGATACTGTCTCACATGATGTCAGGTATCAGAGGGGTAGCTGTGTTAGTCTGGATCTGTAAAAAGCAACAAAGAGTCCTGTGGCACCTTAAAGACTAACAGATGTATTGAAGCATAAGCTTTCATGGGTGAATACCCACTTCGTCAGATGCATTTGTTGCTTGTCTCACATGACAGTCTCATAAACAAACTAGGGAAATACAACCTAGATGGACCTACTATAAAGGTGAGTGCATAACTGGTTGGAAAACCATTTCCAGAGAGTCATTATCAGTGATTCACAGTCAAGCTGGAAGGGCATATCGAGTGGGATCCTGCAGGAATCAGTTCTGGGTCTGGTTCTGTTCATTATCTTCATCAGTGATTTATGTAATGGCACAGAAAATACACTTATAAAGTTTGCGGATGATACCAAGATGGGAGGGGTTGCAAGTGCTTTGAAGGATAGGATTTAAATTCCAAATGAGCTGGACAAACTGGAGAAATGGGCTGAAGTAAATAGGATGAAATTCAATACGGACAAATGCAAAGCACTCCACTTCGGAAGGAACAATCAGTTACACAGATACAAAATGGAAAATGATTATCAAGAAAGGAGTACCGCAGAAAGGGATCTGGGGGGTCAAAGTGGATCACAAGCTAAATATGAGTCAACAGGGTAACACTGTTGAAAACTCCCCTCCCCCATTATTCTGGGATCTATAAGCAGTAAGCAATACTTGAAGCTGATTAGGCCTCAACTGGAGTAGTGTGTCCAGTTCTGGATGCCACATTTCAGGAAAGATGTGAACAAATTGGAGAAAGTCCAAAGAAGAGCAACAAAATGTATTAAAGGTCTAGAAAACATGACCTATGAGGGAAGACTGAAAAAAATGGGTTTGCTTAGTCTGAAGAAGAGAAGACAGAGAAGGGACATGATAACAGTTTTCAAGTACATAAAAGGTTGTTACAAGGAGGAGGGGAGAAAAATTGTACTCCTTTACCTCTGAAGATAGGACAAGAAGCAATGGGCTTAACTTGCAGCAAGGGTAGTTAAGCACTGGAATAAATTGCCTAGGGAGGTTGTGGAATCTCCAACATCGGAGATTTTTAAGAGCAGGTTAGACAAACACCTCTCATGGATGGTCCATAAAATACTCAGTCCTGCCATAAGTTCAGGGGACTGGACTAGACCTCTCAAGATCACGTCTCGTCCTACAATTCTATGATATAATGGTCCCTTCTGGCTTTAAATACTCCGCTAAGTCTGATCCCAGAACAGGAATGAACGGCAAAGACAACTGCCACAAATTGCAACAATATAAACAAATGTCACCACGGCTTAATGAATGTAACTATGAATCTCCTTTCAGAATGTTTTATTATTTCCCATGGGATAAAACCAAATAAAACTTGGAGCGTGATAAATAAGCCTTCTGAAGTTTATATTACAAGCATACTGGTGCAGGGACTGGGACTGTGCTGAGGGAATTTGGACTACTTCGTAATAGCAAAACTGTAACCTATAAGTAAAACTAACTAAAGAGGCAGCTAGAGGCATTTCGTTCCAGTCCTGAGTCTTTTGGATAGAAGACATACTGAACCTAAACTCATTTTTCTCTAATGGGATATGGTAAACCAAGTTTCATATTTTAAAGGCTCCTGTAGTAAAAGTCATCAGGTTAAAGAGTCTTACAAAGGACAAGGGGAAGGGGAAACAAGAGCACAAGACCGGACTGTTACAGTCTAGTAAAAATAACCCACTCTTTAATCCTGAGTTTAAACAGCATTGATCAATAACACAACCGTTCTCCACTTAGTCTTTAAAGACCTACCACAATGCAACATTGCCGTTTACGATTACATTTTATGCAAACTCTCGGAAAGCAACAATAGACCAATGGCAGCATTCATTTCCCAGGGATGAGGGACATCCTTCTAAAAGCTTGAAAATGACATGGTAATCCCTAACCTACTATACACAAGTCTTATGTCATCTAACATTGGTTCTCTGAGGTCATGGAATAAACCAAAACAGACACTCGATTTAGTAAAATCATTATCCTATGATTTGCTGTCTATTTTTATTTGTTCTTCCTTCAATAACTCTGAGGGGTATGATTGACCAATTCGAATTTGGAATTTCATGTCTATTCCATTTCACCAGGGCAATCTAAGAGTATATGTGGCATCTCTTCAAGGGAGATTGTGATGAGGCTTCCGCCCCACACGGCTCCAAAAGGTGTTAAAAGAGCCCTAGGGAGGCTGCGCAGGAAACAGCCAATTAGAGAGGGGCTGCAAGGAGCAGCCAATCAGGGCCGGGCTGCATATAAGAAGGGCTGCAAAGCAAAGCAGTTTCAGTTGCTCCCTGGAGCTCAAGGAGGAAGGACTGGCTGCCTTTCAGGAGGAACTTGGACAGAGCAGTGCTGAGCAGGATCCAGGGAGAGAGAACGAGCTCCTGGCTGACTGCTGGCATGCTGAGACCCTGAGACAAGGGCGGAGAAGGTGCTAGGGCTGCAGGGAAGTGGCCCAGGGAAGAAGACTGAGGGGTTGGAGGGGACACAGCACATGGCTGCCATCTATAGGGTCCCTGGGCCGGGACCCTGAGTAGTGGGCGGGCCCGGGTCCTCCCCTGCTGCCACTGAGGAAGTGGCTGGACTAAGGAACTGCGACATTCCCCTGGAAGGGAGGAGCACATAGTGCGGCACAGCCGGAGGGCTCTGTCATGGAGCGGGTGCTGCGGTCCTGGGAGCGAGGTGGGTCCCTGGATCAGAAGCGATGGCGGCGAGACGCCACCAGAAGAGGGTTCACTGGCTAGCAGAGCTTATCCCTGGGACATCCAGCAGGGGGCGAAGCAGTGGTGAGTCGCACCCCATCATAGAGCTATTTATGAGTAAATGTGACTTCTCATATTAAACACTACTGAAAGCGAACATTTTCTAAAACCTCCTTCAAACAAAGGAAAGTATTGAACTGAGGACTTCCAAGATTTCTGATGGGAATGCTTTATACCAGAAGTGTTTCCTCTTTTGAGGAATTACATTGCCATGAAAACTTTCACTATTAATGATTTTTATGCTATTTGGTAGCACAAACTTCTTTCAGAGTTAACTTCTTAAAATTTCTAGCATAACGAGTGGGCTACTGAAATTAGGTGCTACTGATTTATAGTCCGTCATTCTTTTTTTGTTGCACAGGCTTGCATAGAATAACTCAAAGAGCAGGTCTGCTTAGAGCTCTGAAGACAAAGCTAATTTCAATGACAACACATGAGATTTCTTAAAAACAGAACACATTTAAATCAGGATTCATTATGCACTGCTTTCAGTGAAATAAAGACACACATTACTGGAACTCAAAACTGTTTGCCACATTGTGGCTTTATGTAACAATCAGCTCCGCTGGTGTTTAATTACCTGGTCATTCTTCACCAGGTGTTGGAGAAACTACACTCTCTTTTATGTTTTGAATGGAAATAAAAAATAATTGAGCACTGAGAAGTGTTGGGGAGAAGCTGCCTCTATAGATCACAGAGAAATCAAGTTTGTCACTGGTAGCTGTGGTATAATACTAAATATGTCTGCATCATCAAAGCATGAACTTGATCAAATAAAAATAATAGAAAAGGTAAATGTAATAATGTGTAGTGACTGTTCCTCCATGTCAGTCAATGCATCTTCTTGCTGTTTCATATGAAGTCCCTAGAAACAAAAATTCTAGTCTGTGTGTAAGAAAAACCAGATATAAAACAATTACCCCCAGGTGATAAAACTATGCTCGCAAGCCAAAAATAATATTTTTGTCGAAAGAGGCAGGTTTCATATTACATTCTCTTTCAAACATCAGCACTCATCAACAAAATAATAAACAACTCTGACATATTCTAAATGATACATTTTATTCTGTGTTTAACTACTGCATTCAGTTGTTACTTCAGATTTCATCTATATAGGACCACTGATATTTATTCTCATTTATGCATCCCTGAAAGCATGCATGGTGCCTCACAGAAAAATATAAGACAGTATCCCTACTAACAATCTAAACTAAGGCCTTGTCTACACTACTGTGGTAAGTCAACCTAAGTTATACTATGTGAATAACATTAACTGGAGTCGACGTAGCTTAGGTCTACACTGCGCTGTGTCGATGGGAGATGCTCTCCCCTCAATTTGCCTTACTCTTCTCATTCTGGTGGAGTACCGGAGAGCACTCTGCCGTCAATTAGCGGGTCTTCGCTGCATCGATTGCAGAAGCACCCATCTACCAGTAGTGTAGACATGGCCTCAGATAAGATATAAGAGATGGTGATAAACCTCTGGAGTGGGGAATGTAGTAAAGGGGGTAAAAGTAACACATTTATCCAAAATACACACACAGACACACACACACACACGGTAAGATTCAGAAAAATTGCAATCTAGTCTCTTTTAGTTTACCATATGCTGCCTGGATAACTAATACTACATACAAAATTAGAGCGATAACCCTTAGCTCACGTAACATGAGAGGGGGGATAGGAGTTGCTCGTGAGCCACAACAAGTGCTATGCAGTACAACAGCCCTGCAGAACTTTCTCTGACTTAGAGGGAAGGTCAGTCAGAATTTATGATCATAATTCCGAGTAAGGGAGAGAATTAGACTATGTATGCTGATGATCTCTTACTAGAAGGCCATAAATGTTACCTTAACTAAGCCTTTCCCTTTAATTTATTGATAATGATATTCACACCAAATACAAAAGGTATGGAATTAACAAAAAGCATGCTAAACATCATCATTCTGTTAGATTACTTTGCAGGCCTTTCTTGTTCCCCATCCATCCTGAAAATACCATCAAGTATGGTACTTCCCGACATGACAAATCCTATTCAGTTTAACATGACTACTTATAATATTAAGCATAATATCTGAGAGTAAGTGTGTACAGAAGGAGGCTATTAGAACATAAGCTCATTGAAGCAGAGGCATTGTCTTCAGATATGTTTGTGAAGCACCTAGAAAAGTGATGACAGTACAGACATAAAAAAGAAAAGGCAATAATATTCTATTTCTGACTCTGAATTTGTTTCCTGTAAGTGCCATTAATTTGTCTGGTACGCACATTAGATTTATTATATGAAATCTGAGACCAGGGGTATTCTTCATGGAAAACATCAGTCCCTTAATGACATTTTTGTCATTGGAATATCTATGGTTACAGCCCACGCAACTATTGGCTTTCACCTCAGTATTCATACTTTTTGTATGCTGTATATACAACTCATCTGAGGCTTCTAATACTCTTTGCAGTCTTGTAGTTTAGAATCACACATGGCTGGTGCTTATAATTACTCCTTAACATCTATAGATCAGTCAGTCAAAGTATGTAAAGAGCCATGAAGTTATAAAGAACTATACAATAGAATAAATATTAATATCTTTATAAATACAGTACATTGAAATTCTCCACCGATACCTAGCTGGTGCCAGAGTGCCCACTGTCTTGGGGCTAGTTTTGTTAAACATTGAGATCTTTGTTGTCACATAAAAATAACCTGAAAGATTAAGACTGCACTGCAGCAGTGTCCTACTTTTGTGATGACTCACAACTAATTAAAAAAGTAAAGAGGCTCTCATTCCTCACCCCTTCCTTCTTCACCTGTACAGGGTAGTTTCTAAGATGGAAAGTTTTCTTCTTCTGCTTCTTCTTCTTAACATAAGAATTTTGGAGCCACAATTAACAATGTTCACCTACAGAGATCTTGAAAGACTCCAGAAAATATGTATTATTTCTTTCAGGGACTAAAAGGAACCTGATATTTATTATATCATAATTATACATAAAGGCACATTTTTAATATGGATGGCATTGACACAACTGTATTGCATTCTTACATCTATACAGGAAAAATTAATATAGGGTTAACATTTTTGAGAAAAAGATTTAAACCTGTAGTTAACCACTGAGCAAAAGGGAACAGTCTGTCCCTTACTGAAGAAGAGCTGCAGTAAGCCTTTCCACCCCCTTGAACATGACAACGTCTCAGTATGTCTAGGAATGAGCCAAGGCACTGCTTAATTGAGTAAAGGCTACTAAGTAGGAGGCATAATGATGTTCATTAATAAGTCTTCCACTGACAGTAATTTTACATAATTGGACCTCATAATTCTGAGTCCTCTGAAATGAGACTTTTATTGTTTGCACTTCTAGGTCAATGATTGTTTCAGCTGGGGAAAGGGCCTGGGTTATATTGCCAACAAAATTTGAAGGGCCCTGAAGAACACACAGTCTTCTTCTCAGCCACTGGAAAGTTTGAATGATTATGAAATTAGGTTTTGAGAGGAAAAACCCTGCTAAAATGTTACACGTATGACCCTAAAAGGCTAGCTGGTGCCAGAGTGCCCACTGTCTTGGGGCCAGTTTTGTTAAACATTGAGATCTTTGTTGTCACATAAAAGTAACCTGAAAGATTAAGACTGCACTGCAGCAGTGCCCTGTCTCCGGCCCTCAGGGTTCCATCTACTCTGAATTTCGCAGATACTCAGGGCCCCGGTTTTGGCAGGTCCACTGTGCATCTTGTGTATTCACTGCATTTGGGGAGTTTGTATTTTTGTCTTCAAGAGAATCATCTAATATTCAATATCTGCTTTATATTGGCAGCATGTTTGAGTCAAGCCAGGGCTCCTCCTTCCTGACTCTCCCTTGCTTAAGCCTCACTCTCTTATCAATTATCAGAGGGGTAGCCGTGTTAGTCTGAATCTGTAAAAAGCAACAGAGGGTCCTGTGGCACCTTTGAGACTAACAGAAGTACTGGGAGCATAAGCTTTCGTGGGTCAGAACCTCACTTCTTCAGATGCAAGTAAGTGTCTCTTATCAATGACACTTTTGGCACAGAACAGTAAATGGGGCAGCAAACATGTTTTCCTTCAATGAAATATGTGCCTATTCTTTAATGGAGCAAGCAGAATGAAATTTAAAAAAGATAATGTAACAAGACCTATTAGAATACAATTGTTTTGCTCATCCCCTGGTTTCAAAACTAAATCAGCTTATACTATTTTAAGGCCGTTACAATATGACAGCTAAAAAAGGGCAGAAGAATCATTATATTTGATAGCACTAATAAAACTACACAAAAGAAGTGGATGAACGCAGACTTACTTTAGATTGGTATGCATGGGCTATAACAAAAAAAAAATCTTTCTTACAGTGCTTAAAAAAAATCATCTGGTTAAGATCCCTAAATGAACATTTAATATGAAAATTCATATTGGTTCCACCCCAGTAACAGCAAAAATGATGTGTCTGAGTTAGAGTGCATCATGTGCATGCTAACGACTAGGAAAGAGACCTCTACGGTCTCTCAGCAGGTAGTAAATCAAGTTCCCAATGGGATTTTGAAAAGCACACACAGAGGAAGGGAAGAAGAGCCATGATGACTTCTGCTTCTTCCATCTCTTAGTACTGTTCTATCTTCGGCCTGGTCTACACTAGGAGGTTATGTCGAATTTAGCAGCGTTAAATCGAATTAACCCTGCACCTGTCCACACAATGAAGCTATTTAGTTCAACAGAGCGGTCTCTTAAATTCAATTTCTGTACTCCTCCCCAACGAGGGGAGTAGTGCTAAATTCGACATGGCCATGTCGAATTAGGGTAGGTGTGGCTGGAAATCGACGCTAATAGCTCCAGGAGCTATCCCACAGTGCACCACTCTGTTGACGCTCTGGACAGCAGTCCGAGCTCGGATGCTCTGACCAGCCACACAGGAAAAAGCCCCGGGAAAATTTGAATTCCTTTTCCTGCCTGGGCAGTTTGAATCTCATTTCCTGTTTGGACACCGTGGCGAGCTCAGTAGCACTGGCAACAATGCAGAGTTCTCCAGCAGAGGCGACCATGCAATCTCAGAATAGAAAGAGGGCCCCAGCATGGACTGATCGGGAAGTCTTGGATCTGATCGCTGTGTGGGGCGATGAGTCCGTGCTTTCGGAGCTGCGATCGAAAAGATGGAATGCAAAGATCTACGAGAAGATCTCAAAAGCCATGACAGAGAGAGGGTACAGCCGGGATGCAACGCAGTGCCGCGTGAAAATCAAGGAGCTGAGACAAGCCTTTCCCTTTAATTTAATTCCCTCTAACCGCCTTCCCCCGCCACAAACTCCCATACCCCCCCCCACCCAAAGTCCCAAGACGGAGGGGCGGCAGGGGCCGTGAAAACTGTCACTCCACCCCTGCAGACTGCTCAAGTACCAGAAGGCTCTCATTCACAAAAATTTGATAAGTCCTTTCCTTCCCACCTCACCCAAGCTCCCATCCCAATTTCATCCCCTAACTGTGTAGTTGCTAATAAAAGATAGGTTTCTGTTAATTACTGTTTCCATCATGTTGTTTTAGGGGAGAGTGTGTTTGAAGGGGAGGAAGAGGGCTGGAAATTGGAGAGGACAGTCACCTTTACCAGGGTATAGACACGGGGGCAGGTTCAGCAGAAGGTCACACACACATTGCAGTCACTAGGCACCCTGGTCAGTCTGGGAGGTGGTTTTCATGTTCTGGGGGGGGGGGGGGCATGTGACTTTGTGGCAGGGGAGGGCGGATAGAAATCTTATGCAGTGGTCCTTATCCTGGATCACAGAGTCACGCAGCAGGGGATCTATAACTGTCCTGCCCCGCCACAAAGTCACATAGCCCCCACACACAGAGTCCCAAAAAGGAGGGGTGGTAGGCTCCGTTGAAACAACCAGTCCACCATTGCGGACCACTCTAGGAGCAGGAGCCTGTCATTCCTCGAGTTTAGAAGCATTCTTTCCATCACTACACCCACTCCCCACCACAGTCTGCGTCCCAGTTTCAACACTTTACCGCGAAATCCATAATAAAGAAAATGGTGTTCATTAACAAAGTTCCATGTCTTTTATTTTTAAATGTGTGTTGGAAAGTGGGGGACAGGGTCAATGGGGTATGTAGCTGGAGAGGATAGTCAACAGTAAGTGGGTAAAGAAACAGGGGCAGGTTCAGCTTCTCTTTAAACAAACTTAATAGTCACAGGTTACCCTGCTCACTGAGGAACCTAGCTTTCAAAGTCTCCCCGATGCACAGCGCGTCCCGCTGGGCTCCTCTAATCGCATGGCTGTCTGGCTGGGCGTAATCAGCAGCCAGGCTATTCGCCTCAACCTCCCACCCCGCCATAAAGGTCTCCCCCTTGCTCTCACACAGATTGTGGAGCACACAGCAAGCTGCAATAACAATGGGGATATTGGTTTCGCTGAGATCAGAGCGAGTCAGTAAGCTTCTCCATCTCCCCTTGAGACGTCCAAAAGCACACTCCACCACCATTCTGCACTTGCTCAGATGGTAGTTGAAGAGTTCTTTTTCAGTGTCCAGGGCGCCTGTATAGGGCTTCATGAGCCAGGGCATTAGCGGGTAGGCTGGGTCCCCGAGGATCACTATAGGCATCTCCACATCCCCCACAGTTATTTTCTGGTCCGGGAAGTAAATACCTTCCTGCAGCCGTCTAAACAGACCAGAGTTCCTGAAAACACGAGCGCCATGAACCTTGCCTGGCCATCCTACGTTGATGTTTGTAAAATGTCCCCTATGGTCCACCAATGGTTGCAGCATCATTGAAAAGTAGCCCTTTCGGTTAATGTACTGGCTGGCCTGGTGGACCGGTCCCAGGAGAGGGATGTGAGTTCCATCTATAGCCCCACCGCAGTTTGGGAATCCCATCGTGGCGAAGCCATCTATGATGACCTGGACGTTTCCAAGGGTCACGATCTTTGACAGCAGTAGCTCAACCATTGTGTTGGCTACTTGCATCCCCCACGGTAGATTTGCCGACGCCAAAGTGATTCGCGACTGACCGGTAGCTGTCTGGCATTGCAAGCTTCCAGAGGGCTATGCCCACTCGCTTCTGGACAGTCACGGCTGCTCGCATCCGGGTGTCCTTGCGCTTCAGTGCAGGGAACAGCAACTCACAAAGTTCCAGGAAAGTTCCCTTCCGCATATGAAAGTTTCGCAGCCACTGTGATTCATCCCAAACCTGCAGCACTATGCGGTCCCACCAGTCCGTGCTTGTTTCCCGGGCCCAGAATCGCCGTTCCACAGCATCAACATGAGCCATTGCCACCATGATGTTCACGGCGCGGGGTCCCATGCTTTGTGAGAGGTCTGTGCCACTCTCAGACTTCATGTCCTCACCATGCTGCTGTAGCCTCCTCGCCCGATTTCTCAGCATCTGCCTCTGGAAAAGGTGGATGATAAGGTGCGAGGTGTTGACAACAGCCAAAACTGCAGTGATGGTCGCAACGGGCTCCATGCTCTCAGTGCTGTGGCATCCGCACTGTCACTCACCAGAAAAGTGCGCCAACTGATTGCCCGCTGGCGCTTTCAGGGAGGGAGGGCGGGAGTGACGGTTGGATGACGACAGTTACCCAAAACCACCCTCGACACATTTTTTTCCCCAGCAGGCATTGGGGGCTCGACACAGAATTCCAATGGGCAGCGGGGACTGCGGGAACTGTGGGATAGCTGCCCACAGTGCACCGCTTCCAATGTCAACGCTTGCCCCGTTAGTGTGGACTCACAAAGTCGAATTACTGTCCTTAGTGTGGATACACACGTTCAACTTTGTAATATCGATTCCACATATTCGATTTAAGTACAATCGAACTACTCTCGTAGTGTAGACATACCCTTCATTAGACTGTAAACAGGCCAGTATCTGATGCTTCTCTCTTAGATGGAGAAAAGAGACCCAGTATTTTTCTCAACTTTCAAGGTGGCACTTTACAGTGGTGCTAGCTTTAGTACTTATTTTAAAATAGCTATATAAACTCCTTCCAATTATACAGATGCTTTTATGCTGAAAGATTACAGTGCGTTTTATTGGAAGGAGAATTAACCCTATTATCCTGGAATGCAGCCACCCTCTGGAGTAGAAACATAGCAACCATCCTCTACTAGCAATACTACAAAGGCTGGACTTTTTTTTTTTAATTTTATTTTTTTGTGGCGGGATCTGATCAGGGATAGGACACAGAGTAACTTCCCCACGGAAAATCTGGAACACAAGATTAAATAGTTTACACTTGAAAGTACAACCAGTACTTGGGAGCTAACCAAGGATTCTTGCAGAAGAAAACGTCAATAACCAGAGGTGATCAGACCCACTGTTTTACATCACACTAAAAGGAGAGCACTTCCAAAGCATAACATCCGCTAACGCCATGCCAAAAACATTGATTAAACACAGACTCAAAAGAAGAGTGCCATCTACTGAACCATCACCACTATGGCCTGTAGAAACTAGGTTTTCCTTGGGCTTTCCAATAAGTAAGTACACATGTGTGTAGTTATGTAAAACAGAGCCAGGCTGTCTCTGAATCCCCATGAGTTATATGTTATAATACAATTGATGAAGTAAGAAAAACTATATATCCCTTATGATTCCCCCTTTCCAAACTCATTACATACACACTGGAAATATGCAGTGTTGTTGTAGCTATGTCGGTCCCAGGATATTAGAGATACAAAGTGGGTGAGTTAATATTTTTTATTAGACCAACTTCTGTTGGTCCAACTGCTTCTGTTTCACCAACAGAAGTTGGCCCAAAAAATGATATTACCTCACCCACCTTTTCTCTCTAATACACTGGAGATAAGTTTTAAGCACACTTGTGCATTTCAGGTTTCAGAGTAGCAGCCATGTTAGTCTGTAGAACAGGAATACTTGTGGCACACAAGTACTCCTGTTCTTTTTGTGCATTTCAGGAAGTTAATAGTCTGCATCAGAAGATAAATAACATATTTAATGTATTGATGTACTCTATGGTTCATCCAAGATTCAGGTAGCAGCAAGTCAGTGCTATTGACGTCAGCTGCTGAAAGTCTGAATAAGACTGGAAGTTTCAATATTGGTTTTGAGAAGCTGCTTACTAGAAACATTCCCATATGAACACAATGTATTGTTCGCAGTAAATTAATGTTAATTTAACACACAAAAATAATAAAAAAGTAGCAAAACAAACCCATAATAATTAAGTTTCCAACTTCTTACATGCATTTATTCTTACATAGTTCATGCTTTCGTCATAAACTATGGGTACGACTACAGTTCAAGCTGGAAATTATAACCCTAGCTCAAAGAGACATACCTGCGCTAGTGCTAGCCCACTAAAAACAGAGTGTAACTACAGCAGCGCAAGTGGTGAGAGGGGCTTGCAACCCCCAAAACACGTACCCATCCAAAGTGCTAGATATGTTCTTGCCCCTCCTGCTGCTCACTCTGCTGTGGCTGTTCTCGATGTTTAGCTTGCTATCTCAATCAAAACTAGTGCATCTATGTTTCCTCGAGCAAGAAATTTCACCCGCAGCTCAAAGTGAAGATATACCCTATATATCAGGAGACTGGGAAGAAAGCAAGTTCTTTAGTCATTTTTATTATATTTTAAAATTATTTAGTAATTTACATACTTTGACTGCTAGATTAATTGACTGGACCAGATTATGAGCTAAACCCAACTCAGTAGTTTGAGCAGGATCTGTGAACACTTGCAAAGGGGGTTTCTTTCTCATTGACGATCACTGGATGATGCAGGGACCACTTTAAAAAAATTTCAACAAGAATGGATACCAGCGTCTCTATCCTAGATAGAAATGGGGACAGCCGAGGAACTCGATTGTCAAATGCACTTAGACAATAACATAAGAACATGAGAATAACATACTGGGTCAGATCAATAGTCCATCTAGTCCAACATCCCATCTTCCAACTGTGGCCAATGCCAGGTGCTTCAGAGGGAATGAACAGACCATCTTGGCTAATAGCCATTCATGGACCTATCCTCCAAGAACTTGTTTAATTATTTTCTGAACCCCATTATAGTTTTGGTCTTCACAAGATCCCCTGGCAACAAGTTCCACAGGTTGATTGTGCGTTGTGTGAAGAAATACTTCCTTTTTGTTTGTTTTAAATCTGCTGCCTATTGATTTCATTGGGTGACCCCAGGTTCTTGTGTTATGTGAAGGAGTAAACAACACTTCCTTATTCACTTTCTACACACCATTCACAATTGTATAGACTACAATCATATTCTCTTTTCATCCTCTCTTTTCCAAGCTGAAAGGTCCCAGTCTTTTTAATCTCTCCTCATATGGAAGCTGTTCTATATCCTTAATTATTTTTGTTGCCTTTTTCTGTTCCTTTTCCAATTCTAATATATCTTTTTTGAGATGAAGTGACCAGAACTGCATGCAGTATTCAAGGTGTGGGCGTACAGACCTTCTACTACTAGTAGAGGAAGAAGGGGGTTTATTATAAGAGATCTAAAATGAAAACTCAGAAATCACCTAATAATCTGACCCAAGCTTCAGATAATAGAATCCGGTTGAGAAAAATCCTTAAAAGTGCCTATATGACTTAAGAGCCTAAGCCCCATTGAAAGCACTTTGGAAAATTTTACCCATTGAGTAATGACATGTCCTACAAATCCCAGCTAGCACCACATTCCTCCATCTTTCAAACAGGAGTGTCTGTCTCTAGAAAAGGTTGCTCCTTTCCTATGTTCCCCAAAGGGAATTTCCAACACGAATTTATAACGGACCCTAAAAACAACAGTTTGTCTAAAAAGGGCGAAGTATTCCACAGCTTGCCCTTTTTATTTATTTTTTAAAAAAATTATGTTCTAAAAGCATAAGAGACTTGTCATTGCCCTCCTATGACCCAACTGTATGTGAAAGGTTTTAAAACAGTTTAAATGTAACTTAATGGAAAAAATTGATCAGCCAAATGGAGCACATTTGATATATATGTCAAAAAGAAATAATGAAGGACAATCCATGGTTCTTAAACATTTCCTCAGAAGAATGAAAAACTTCTATAATTTCTGGTATCATAAAATATCTTGTTTGTGTTGAGCACTGCCAGACTATATAAACCAAAGACATCTTCCAAAATAGCAGAAAGCAAAAGTGATTTGATAATACCTATGTAATTGCCATGAGAATTAATTATACTGCCAATTATTTCACAGTCTCTAGATACGTGGTATTTGAATAACTCCACCAAGTATGGCACTGCAGATCAAACAGATCGTTGTTTTAATTAAGTATCCTCCTTCAATCTAGAAGATTCACTTTCTGCAAAGAACGCTTCAAATATAGCACTGTAATAATTTGATCTGTATTTACATGGGAACAGCTGTCCAGACATAAACAGACTGAGGGCTAGTCTACACTAGAAAATGGAATCAATCCAGCCATGTTGCTCAAAGGTATGAAAAATCCACCCCCCCCCCCAAGCAATGTAATCTAAGTCCCCATCGAGACAGCGCTAGATCAATGGAAGAATTCTTCTGTAGAACTAACTACTATCTCTCTGGGAGATGTATTACCTATGAGGATTGATGGAGAACTCCTCCCGTCAGCATAGGTAGCGTCTATGCTAAAGCGCTACAGTGGCGCACCTTCAGTGCCGCAGCTGTGCTGCTGTACCGCTCCGAGTGAAGAAAAGTCCTGATATAATGAAGTCACAGAGTTTAAGGCCAGAACAGAACACAAAACCATTTAGTCTGACCTCCTGTATATCACAGGCCAATGCCACCTCTCAGCACGCACGTTAAACCCAAAAACTGAAATTAGACCAAAGTTTAACAGCCCACAGGAGACTAGACTATGATGTGCCACAGGCAGAGAATAGGCGGGAACAAGGAGTACCAATGCCCGATGCCCCCACCATGGCAGGGAAATGATTGTGAGATATATCCATATAATCCTAGCAAGTGACCCACACCCACAAACTGCAGAGGAAGGTGAAAAACCCGTTAGGTCACTGCCAGTCTGACCTGGAAAATTCATTCCTGACTTCACATATGGTGATCAATTAGATCCTAAGCATGAGAGTGAGAGAATGCCACTTCAGAGCCCTGGCACACCCAGTGTCCCATCTCCAGCCATGGCCATCCCTGATGCCCCAAAGAAAGGGAATTAAAAACAAAACACACTCCCAGAATATATTTGGGGGGGAAACCCCTTCCTGACCCCCTGCTGGTGGCCAGCTGCAACCATGAAGCATGAGCTTTTAGGAACATAAGACTTAAACCGGAAGTATGCCCCCAGGCTGCTGAGCTCTGCAGCTTACCATCACAAGCAACCCTGTCATACACATGCACTCAAATTTGCCCAGCTCTCTCTTATAACTCCTTAAGTTGTTTGCCCCCACAACTTCTTTTGGAAGGCTGTTCCAGAACCTCAGTCCTCTGATGGTTAGGAACTTGCTTCTAAATTACAACCTGAATTTGTTCATGTCCTATTTATACCATCCATTCTTAGATCAACACTGTCCTTTAGCTTAAACAGTTCTTCACCCTCTCTGGTATTTACTCCCCTGATGTATTTATTGAGAGCAATCACGTCTCTTCTCAGCTTTCTCTCTGCTAGACTAAACAATCCTCACTCTTCCAGTCTCCTTTCATAAGGTAGGCCCTCCATACTCCTAATCATCCTAGTAGTTCTTTGTACCTGTTCCAGCTTAAATTCAGATGATCAAGAAAACAGCAATATAGGACTTAAAATTCTGTCCTCTGGGAAAAAGGCAACACATTATGATGAATAGTAGTGAAGCATCAAAATGCTGTGTGTCTCTCAAAAGTATTTCAAGAGATGACATCCTCAAGGATCAACCTACAAAATGAGGAAGCGACCCATTAAAATAGGGACCCTTCCTCTTGAGATGAATTGACACAGCCGACCTATCTGCAAGATCGTCCGAGCAGATAATGCAATTTCCTCATCATAAGGCAGAGTTCCTGGATTTATGAGGCTACCTTCTTTGCAGAAGGAAAAGGAAGAAAATGTATGTGATCCACATTGACCCTGATTAGCTTCAGACTGTAGAACTGCACAATATACAGCATACATTAACATAGCCTGGTACAAATTTTATGTCTGACTTATATAAACCCTTAACAAACAGGTTTATAATGGAAATGTTGACAATTTCAAATGCAGCAGCCATGTTTTACAGGCAGTGATTGCTACAAGTTCTGGCTTTCATTATTCTATTTTTTTAAATTAGTAAATTTTATATATTGTAAACAAACATTTGATTTCTTCAATCTGATATATTTATGTTCATGTGCAAGAAGACACCTGATACCATTTGGAGTGTGCCCCATAATTATCATCATCACTCAAACATTCTCTGTCAGAGCCAACACCACTATATCTACCTAGATTTACTGACACCCATCACCACACAGTAGCATCTGAGTGCCTTTGCAGCAGAACACAAGCAATTGCCTCTCTCTATTCCTTGTTTGCCATCTTAGTTTTTTTTTTTTAAAATGATTATGGAGTATAAAAGAGTGGGAGTGTTGATATGAGTAAGAGTAGTGGGCTAGAAGGATGTGGTTTCAAATCCCAAGATTTAGCCTCATATCTAGTGCGGACAATGGAGTGCAGTAATGCAAGGATGTTGCATTGTCATTCTGATGATATATTAAACTCCTGCTTCTTTTTACTCTTTCTTTGAGGTTGTATTGATGGTGGAAGTTAAAAGTACCATATAAAAAAACCCAACAAAAACAAAAGAAAAGCCACCACTCAAACAACAAACTCATTAAATGAGGTTCTAAAACAGGTTTTAAATAAATGTGTGAGCTCCTGTTGAGGGTATAAGGAGTTACTGAGTTTGCCTTCTTAGTCACTGCATTACCTGTGTGATACATATTATACTACAACATGCACAATCCCAGGGAAAAAACGGTTACCTACCTTTTCGTAACTGTTCGTTCTTCGAGATGTGTTGTTCACATCCATTCCACATTAGGTGTGCACGAGCTGCGTGCACAAGCGTCAGAAACTTTTCTCTAAGCGGCATCTGTCGGGGCCCCTGCGCCGTGCATATATATCCCCACTGGCCCGACCCCCTCCAGTCCTTCTTGCCGGCAACTCCGACAGAGGGGTAGGAGGGTGGGTGGTGGAATGGACGCGAACACCACATCTTGAAGAACAACAGTTACGAAAAGGTAGGTAACTGTTTTTTCTTCTTCGAGTGCTTGTTCATGTCCATTCCATATTACGTGAATTACAAGCTTACCTTTGGAGGAGGTTAGGAGTCATGGAACAATTGATAGGAGGACCGCCCCTCCAACTGCCACGTCCTCTCGGGGCTGCTGGTTGACCGCATAGTGGGTCATAAAGGTATGCACCGACGACCAGGTGGCTGCTCTGCAGATCTCCTGGATCGGGATCTGTGCCAGGAAAGCCACTGAAGCTGCTTGCACCCTGGTCGAATGGGCCATGACCACCGGGGCTGGAACACCTGCGAGGTCATAACACGCCCGAATGCAGTTTGTAATCCAGGAGGAGATTTGCTGCACTGACACCGGGAGGCCTCTCATCCTCTCAGCCACGGCCAAGAACAGCTGCGTGGATTTACGAAAGGGCTTCATACGCTCCAAGTAGAACGCTAACACTCGACGGACATCCAGGGTGTGCAGGCTGCGGTAACTCGGGTCCGCATGGGGTTTGGGAAAAAACACCAGCAGACAAATGCCCTGGCCTAGATGGAATTGTGAGACCACCTTTGGGAGGAACTTGGGGTGCGGACGGAGCTGCACCTTGTCTTTATGAAACACTGTATATGGTGGCTCCAAGGTGAGTGCCCTCAGCTCAGATACCCTTCTGGCGAAGGTGATGGCTACCAGGAATGCCACTTTCCAGGAAAGGTGGAGGAGGGAGCAGGTAGCGAGGGGCTCGAACGGGGGCCGCATGAGCTTAGAAAGGACTAAGTTGAGATTCCATGGAGGGACTGGGGTGGGGAGGGGCGTGAGTAAGGGAACACCCTCTCCAGTCCTGTAAGGAACCGCCACCATTGGGTAGGAGAACACCGAGCCCCCTGAAAACCCTGGGTGGAAGGTGGAGATGGCTGCCAGATGCACTCTGATGGAGGACAGGGCCAGCCCCTGCTGCTTGAGGTGCAGTAGGTACTCTAGAATGGTCGGCACCGGAGCCTGGCATGGCTGAACCTGTTGGGGCCCACACCATCACGAGAACCTCTTCCACTTGGCCAGGTAAGTTGCCCTGGTAGAGGGCTTCCTACTACCAAGTAGAACCTGCTGCATAGGAAGGGAGCACTGGCTCTCCAAAGCATTCAGCCACAGAGCTTCCACGCCGTCAGATGCAGTGATTGCAGGTCAGGGTGGAGGAGCTGCCCTCCGTCCTGTGTGATGAGTAGGGGCAGGGTTACCGGGACTTCCACCGACAGCTCCAGGAGCATGGTGAATCAGTGCTGGCGGGGCCAGGCCGGGCGATGAGGATGACTGCCGCCCTGTCCCTGCGCACCTTGAGCAGGACCTTGTGCACCAGAGGAAGCGGGGGAAAGGTGTATTTCAATTCCCCTCCACACGGGATCGCACATGTGTCTGCTACTGAGCCTGGGCTGCGGTCCTGGAACGAGCAGAACTGCAGGCACTGGACGTTGCCCCTGGTGGCAAACAGGGCTACCTGGGGAAACCCCCACTTGCGGAAGAGCAAAAACACGACATCCGCTCTGAGCATCCACTTGTGCATGCGGTACGACCTGCTGAAGTGGTCCGCCAGTTCGTTCCGCACCCCCGGGAGATATGACGCCTTCAGGTGAATGGCCTGGGCTATGCAAAAGTTCCAGAGAAGGAGAGCCTCAGGGCAGAGCGGTGAGGAGCAGGCTCCACCCTGCTTGTTTTATATAAAACATGACAGTCGTGTTGTCTGTCAGAACTATCACGCTGTGACCACTCAAGGTGGCATAAAAAGTCTAGCAGACTAAACGAACCACCTTGAGTGCCTTCACATTGATATGGAGCGACCGCTCCGCTCCAGACCACAAGCCCTGAGTCCTGAGGTCCCCTAGGTGAGCACCCCATCCGAGGTCTGATGCGTCCGTCACAAGCCGGGCCTGACGCTTGTGACGGACGCTTGTGATGCGTCCGTCACAAGCGTCAGGCCCGGCTGTTGTGCAGCAAAGGGGATGCAGTCACAAACCACGGTCTGGGACTGCCACCACCGCAAGGAGTCTAGCACATCCCCCGGGGCTGTCACTACCAAGTCCAGGGGGTCCCTGCCTGGGCCGTATACACAGGTGAGCCAAGTCTGCAGCGTTCTGAGTTTCAGTCTGGCATGCTTGACCACATGCGTGCATGCTGCCATGTGGCCCAGCAGCCTCAGTCAGCATCTGGCCGTTGTAGTGGGAAACTGGCACAGGGAGTTCACTGCTTGCTGGATGGCCAGGAATCATGATACTGGGAAGCTCGCCTTTGCCTGTACCGCATCTAGGACTGCCCCTATGAATTCCACTCTCTGCGTTGGAATGAGGGTGGACTTGGGGACGTTGACCAGGAGCCCCAGCGTGCAGAATAGTCTCAGGACCACCTGCACGTGGGACCGAATTCTCTGCCTCCATAAGAAGGCCGCCACTACCACCATGCATTTTGTGAACACCCATGGGGCCGCAGCTAGGCCAAATGGGAGAACCGTGAACTGGTAATGTTCTTGGTTCACAGTGAAGCGCAGGAATCGGCGATGCACCGGGTAGATGGCGATATGAAAGTACGTGTCCTTCATGTCGAGGGCAGCGTATGAGTCCCCAGGATGCAGGGAAGGGATGATGGTGCGGAAATGGAGCCTTGTTGAGCCCTCGAAGGTCTAGAATGGGTCGAAGGCCTCCTTTGGCCTTGGGAATGAGGAAGCATAGGGAATAGAACCCTTTCCCCCTTAGGTCTTTCGGTACCATCTCTACCACCCCCACTTCTAGGAGCGTGCGAACCTCCTTTTCCAGGAGGTGCTCGTGAGAGGGGTCCCTGAAGAGGGACGGGGAAGGAGGATGAGGGGTAGGCAGGGAGGAGAACTGCAGCATGTATCCGCTTCGCACCATGCGGAACACCCAACGGTCTGATGTAATGCTGGACCACGCACGGGAGAAACACAACAGGCGGTTCAGGAAACAAGCAGACGGATCCTGTGATTGGTCTGGTACACTGTCCTCAAGCGCACCTTCAAAAGCCTGGTTTAAGGCCAGGCTTTGACTTATGCTGGCCTTGGCTCTGGCCCGGCCTATTGGAGCTATTGTTGTTATTATGTCGCTTCCTGTTATCCCTGCTTCACCTGCAGTAGGGCTCACGCCTAGGACGAGGCTGGTAGTGACGCCTAGGCAGCGGCTGCAGCTTGAAGGGCTTCCTCTTTGTCGCCGGGGTGTGCATACCCAGTGACTTGAGTGTAGCCCTCGAGTCCTTGAGGCTATGTAGCTTTGCGTCTGTCTGGTCCGAAAAGAACCCGGGCCCTTCGAAGGGGAGGTCCTCGAGCGAGTTCTGGACCTCAGGCAGCAGACCTGACTCCTGAAGCCACGCCGAGCGTTGCATGACCATGCCAGACTCAATTGTCCTGGCCGCCGAATCCAAGGATGCCTGGAGAGAGGTCTTTGCTATGGCCTTGCCTTCGTCCACCAGCACCATGAACTCCTGTTGGGAACTCTGCAGGCGGCTGTCCTTAAACTTCCCCACTGCCGCCCAGGAGTTGAAGTTAAGCCTGTTGAGGATGGCCTGTTGATTAGCAATCCTCAACTGGAGGCCCCCTGAGGAATACACCTTTCTGCCAAACAGGTCCTGGCGCTTTGCTTCGTTGGCCTTAGGGGCCGGAGCCTGCTCATTTACTGCTGAGACTACCAGGGAACATGGGCTTGGGTGGCAAAACAAGAAGTCATACCCCTTTGATGGGGCGAAGTACTTGCGCTCCACACCCTTGGCTGTTGGAGTGCTAGAGGCCGGGGTATGACATATAGTTTTATAGTTCGATTGTATGGTCTTAGTGAGCGAAAGCGGTATTCTGGATGGACCTTCTCGGCTCAGAATGTCCACCATGGGGTCCTCCTGCTCAACCGTCTCCTTGGCCTGCAACCCCAAGTTATGAGCAACCTTACACAGCAGCTCTTGGTGGGCTCTGTGGTTTATTGGCGGAGGCCCTGATACCGCTGTGCCTGCCACCGCTTCATCCGGGGATGACGAGGTCAGCAGCTGCTCAGCTTCCTCCTGCTGGTCCCCTTGGTCCCCCTCCCCCAAGGGAGGGGCTTCCAGCTCAGGCCAGGACAGCTGACCTGGGGACGGCACCAGACTTGGTGCTGGCTTCTCCGGTCTCTCACTCGGCGAAGGTGCAGGTGGTCTGTACACTGTAGCTTCACGCACAGAGAAGAGTCGGTGCGGGGACTGGGATCGGTGCACAGAATAGCTGGCCCTGGAGGGAGCCCCCTGCCGCTGGTGGTAGGCCCAAGGGGTCCAGAATAGCCAGTGTACTGGCCTACATAAACAACTGCTTCAAGAGAAAGTCTCTCTCTTTTTTTGTTCTAGGCTTAAATGCCTTGCAAATCTTACACCTCTGGGTCTGGTGTGCTTCCCCCAGGCAACGTAGACAGGAGTCGTGGGGGTCACTAACTGGCATAAGCTTGCGGCACGTGGCGCAAACCTTAAACCCGTGGGCCTGCGGCATGCCCCGCAGCCCAGGGTGGGTGCTGGAAGCCTCCAAGCACCTAATCTATTAAGTGTCCACAACAAGGGAATGCTAACGAACTGATGGCAGTTAAGTACTCTAAAGCTAAGGGATTGCTTCTCATATGAGAGCAAGAAGTTGTTCCAATGCCACCACGGATGGTAAGAAGGAACTGGAGGGGGTCGAGCCAGCGGGGGTAGATATGCACGGCGCAGTGGCGCCACTCAGGCGGGGGCCCCGCCGGCCCGCCGGGTACCGCTAAGGGAAAAGTTTCCGACGCTCATGCAAGCGGCGCGCGCACACCTAATGTGGAATGGATGTGAACAAGCACTCAAAGAAGAACTATTTTTACCTGTTAAGGGGCAATTCAATTGCATTTGCCTCAGCAGCCATTCAATGTTTATTTTTCTACACGCCTGCTTTTTCTCTCTCTGATCACTACTATAATCATCTTTCCCATCATTCCTAGCTCCCTAAGATCAGTCTGTCTCTCTTTCTCCCCCTTCTTTACCCCAATCTCTCAGCAGCCTCTTGTTTTTTCAGAGACAAAGTGGGTGAGAATCTCTTTTATGGGACAAACTTCCGTTGGTGAGAGGGACATGCTTTCGAGTTTATACAGAGCTCTTCTTCAGGTCTAGGAAACAGTGCGTCACAGCTAAATACAAGGTGGAACAGATTGTTTAGCATAAGCAGTATATTCCAAGGGACCATTCAAGGTCAAGTGACCAATGAACACCCCTCCAGTCTTGGAGGGAAGGAAGTCGGGTGGGGGGAGGCAGTTTGGGGGAGGGAGCGGTTATTGGGTTGTAGATTATTGTAATAAACCATAAATCTGCTGTCTCTATTCAGTTTGATTTTTAGTGTCTAGCAAAGTTTTTCAAACATTCTTATAGCTGACAAAAATCTAAGGACTCCAATAAATACATTTAGACCACGTATAGTGGTGATGTCAATGTGATTAATTATATTTATTTTACACCTCTGACTACCTCACCTATTAATCTCTCTCTGCCAGAACTACTGCTAATATTTCAAACATCTGATTGTTTTTGAAACAAAAAATTGTCATAAATGTGTTTCCTTCTTTCATTGCAATGTAGAATTTCCTCCCAAAATTATACAAGGATTATAAATTGTCTTACATAGGCAACTCATAAGTTTAAATTCCAACATTTCAAGCACCATCAGATCTGGAAAGACCATTAGGGAGATGGAAATCTCCCCTTTCAAATAGGATACAGCACGTGATTCCTGTATCATCATCTTAGTTGGTCCTCCACCCTAGTTGCACCATAGGTTGTGAGATCTTGGAGATAAAGGATTTGGTATAGAAGCCAGTGGCCAGAGGGCCCAATCACATAAAAAAATAAGTTGGGAAAAACTGGGAGTGAAAACTCACATATTCTACATCAGTGCTGCAGGAGACATCAATGGGATAGTTAAAAAAAATCTGGGGCGTAAACAAGTGGGTCTTGTCCCCTGCTTTCCTTATTGGTAACTGCACCTATCACAATTCTGGTAGAACCAGAGTTCACGCATCCCTGCATTTTTCTGTCCCTTCCTGGCATATGTCTGTGTGTAAAATATATAACAACTGCCTGTGTGAAATCCTCTGAAATCTTGCTTTATTACTTCCAGTTCTACCCAGAACCCAAACTTGCCAAAGACAGTGGCCTTGGTACCATGTACATAAAATTTTCAATGTCTGAAAAAATTACATTTCACAAAAAACAAAACAGGAAGAGTCTGAAAACCACACAAAATGGATAAGCAAAAACAAAATGTGTGAAATTACACATGTAATTTACGCCAGTTTCACTCAGCCATAGCAACAGGAATAAAACACTAGCAGCCACAGACCATATTTATTTTATAAACACTGGTTAAACCAGGGTGAAGACACTAAATTAAATTGTAAATTGACTGTGGTAAATCATCAGATTTCATACACACAAATAAGTTTGTCACTTGATTATTTTACTTTACCTGGGATTTTCTAAGGGGAAAAAAATCAAAATTAATTAGCCCTGGGGAGACATTTAAACATTTTAATGCTAAGTGAAATCATCTTCCCATTTTGCCCCATGTCTTTGTTTCCCGTAACAGCTGTTCACACAAACCATGCACCTAGATCAAAAATACGCAATCATATAATGTAGTTCACTGTAAACTTGAAGGAAAAAACCCACTTGCACCATCCTGCAGTAATTAGCATTAACTGCTGTTTGGAGTACAACACAATGATTTTCTATTGACGTATAACAGGAAATCATGTAACATGAACTGATATCAAATTGGCTCAGTTGTACTGAAATAGTGTACAACGGGTTGGGGCTTGGAAAACACATTTCCATTAAGTAAGCTGATACTAAGTGGGCTTGACTGTTCAGGTACATTTGCACAAGAGGTTGCTCCATCAGACAGTCTTGCAATGCATTTATTATGTAAGTTTATATACACCTGTAGCTTGATATAACGTGACGCGATATAACATGAATTCGGATATAATGCGGTAAAGCAATGCGCCGGGGGGCAGGGCTGCACACTCCGGCAGATCAAAGCAAGTTCAATATAACGCGGTTTCACCTATAATATGGTAAAATTTTTTGGCTTTTGAGGACAGCGTTATATCGAGGTAGAGGTGTACTTCATTTCCTTTCCCTGCTTTGTTTGTAAAGTGTGCAAAGGTTATTTATTTATTTTTTGTAATTACTCAGGCAGCAAACCAGCATCTTTTCCACAGTGCACCTATAATGTAATTTAAATGAGGCTGCTCTTTTTAAGGTAATATATTATAAGAATTTGGAGCGTAGCAAGCGTATTATATATATATATATACACACACACACACACACACACACCCCTTAACTCTGGCCGTTTCGCAACACTGCCTTGCATTACATGGTCGTATTTTACTTTTTCCACAGGGTCCCTCACCAACACTGGTCAACGAACAAGGCCACTGTTTAGTATTTCTTCCTTCGTTGTTCAGAGCGTGGGTCCATGCCTCAAACAGTCAGTGCCATTTAAGTTTTGCCCTAAATAAGGAACTTTTTTCTTCCCTATAGACTTTTCCACAGGCACCAATTTAGTATCTGAGTGCCTCAAACATATTAATGAATTTACCCTCAAAACACTCCTGTGAAGTTGAGAAATAATGCTATTCCCCATGTTACAAACGGGGAACTAAGACCATGAGTGATTAGGTGATTTTTTTCCCCCAAGGTCACAGTTTGTGACAGAGCCTAGAGCAGTGGTTGCCAAGCGGTTGATCATAATCGACTGGTCAATCCTAGACAATCTCCCAGTTGATCATTATCTCCGGCGGCGCAGCTTGGCTGCCACTAAGGCAAGTGCCTACCCCAGCCCTAAGCCACTCCCAGAAGTGGCCAGTTTGGCCCCATGGCCCTGGGGGTGGGGGTCTCCCTCCGCGTGCTGTTCCTGCCTGCAAGCACCGCCTCTGCAGCTCCTATTGGTCAGGAACGGGGAGCTGTGGCCAATGGGAGCTGCAGAGGCGGTGCTTGCAGAGAGGGGCAGCATGTGGAGCCACGTGCAGGGGCTGGGGCAGGCAGGGAGCCTGCCTTAGCCTTGCTGTGCTACTGACAGGGAGCTGCCCGAGGTAAGTGCTCCCCGGCGGGAGGCCACACCCCAATTCCCAGCCCTCTCCTGGAGCCAGCACCCATACCCTCTCCTGCACCCCAACACTCTGTCCCAGCCTGGAGCCCACTCCTGCCCCCCAACTCCCTCCAGAGCTTGCACCCCTCATCCCCTCCTGCACCCCAATCCCCAGTCCCAGGTTCATCCCAGAGCCCCCTCCCACACTGCAAACCCCTTGGCCCCAGCCCTGGGCCCGCACCCCTTCCCAAATCCCAACCCCAGCCCTGTGAAAGTGAGTGTGAGGGTAGGGGAGAGCGAACAACAGAGTTGGGGGGGGGGTGGAGTGAGCGGGGCAGAACTTTGGGGAAGGGGTGGGGTAGATCCTGGGTTCCCCTTAAATTCAAAAAGTGATTTTGGGCATAAAAAGGTTGGAGACGACTGGCCTAGAGCCTTAACCACAGAGCATTCTTCTTTAAGTAGACTCCTGCATCATTCACAACACACCATACAACTTCAGTGGTCAAAGAGATATGGCTGCTCTAAATCTCAGACCAACTCAGCACACAGCCTGGCTTCTTTCTCTGTCCAATGTGCAAACTGCATAGGTCAGAAAAAATAATGTGACCTTGTGTGTGTATGGAAGGAAGGCAGGAGCAGCTAAGAAAATAAGCAGGCTCTCTACTGACTGTGCAATTGAACTGATTCTCAGCCTTTGTGTTTTTTACTTGTTAGTCCTGCACCCCTCTCAGAGAGTCTGCTGTGTGTGTAAAAGCATGGCAACATGGGTATCTTCCTGGCTCTGAAAGCTTCTACAGAAACAGCACGAGACTGAGACCTTGCAGATTGATGGTGCTTCAGATGCTGCTACTACTAGATCACAGCTAAAAATCCTAATCAAACTCTAATGCCAGTTCTATACTACATACCACACCCCTGAATGACATAATTATACCAACCTTGCGCCCGGTGTAGAAGTGCTATATCAGCAGGATAGCTTCTCCTGTTGACATAGCTACTGCTTCTCGGGGAGGTGGAGTAAGTATGCCGACGAGAGAAGCTCTCCCATCAGCATAGGAACGTTTTCCCTAAAGCGCTACACCAGCTGTAGTGCTGCATGTGAAGACAAACACTAAGGTCTACTCAGTTTTCTCGTTGGTTCGGGCCTTGCTACTAAGGGCTTGTCTTTATTGCCACAATAGGATGGGATCTAAATAAACTTGAGTTACAGCACTGGAGCTAGCCTAGCTCGAGTAAGAGTAACCACATTCCAAAACATTCCAGTTACACAGAATGATTTGATTAGAGCACACAGTTATTGGATTAGGCGAGTGATAGGATAATCTGATAATGAAGTGTTGTAACTCAAACTGTTGCATCCTCCCTGCAATACTAGACTGAGTTTCAACAGCACTCAAACTTCAACCCGCACCCTCTGAGCCCTGGTCTACATTACAGAGTTAGGTTGATGTAAGGCAGTTTACATAGACCTAACTCTGTAAACATCCACATTAAAATGCAGCTCCCACTAAAAATTTGCCCTCTACACAGACTTAACTCCACCTCCATGAGAGGCAGAGTCAATGCTGATGTAGGTTAGGATGACACAGTGTCAGTGTGAACACTGCATTGCTTACATTGACCGTTGCTGCCTTTCAGAAGCCATCCCACAAAGTCGCAAAGTGGCACTTAAACCAGTGCAAGGTCTCCTGGTGAGGATATGCACCGCCGACACAAGGAGTGAAGTGTGGACATGCAAAAGCGATTTAATTACTGCAGTGGCTGTACGTCAACATAACTTAGGTTGACTTAATTTTGCAGGGTATGTCTACATTGCAATAAATACATACATAAATAAAAGCAGCAAGTCTCGGAGTCTGGCTCTACAGACTTGCTGGGGTCATGCTACGGCACTAAAAATAGCCATGTAGACATTCCTGCTATCCACTGTCCTCTCCAGGTTTCAGAGCCTGAGTGGAAATGCCTACACTGCAATTAAAATCCTGCAGCAGGCCAATGCCAGCTGACTCAGGCCTGCAGGACTTAGGGTAAGGGGCTGCTTAACTGCTGTTTAGACATTCAGACTCAGGCTGAAGCCTGGGCTCCAGGGCCCTGTAAGGCAGGGTTTTAACACCCACTTGGGCTAAAACACTCAGGCCAGGTCTACACTACAAATTTAAATCAGTATAGCTATGTCGCTCAGAGATGTGAAAAATCCACACCCCAAGCAATGTAGTTATACCGACCTAATCCCTGGTGTAAACAGCGCTGTGTCGACGGAGAGCTTCTGTTGACATAGTTATCGCCTCTCATGGAGGTGGATTACATGCGCTGACGGAAAAAGCAGCATCTTCACTAAAGTGCTACAATGGCACAGCTGCGCCACTGCAGTGCTCTATGTGTGGACAAACCCTCAGGCTTCAGCCTCAGATTAGTTGGCGCAGGTTACAAAGGCACACTGAGTAAACTCAAATATTCTAACTTCTATAGTATTGGCAAGTTGCTGTGCAGTGTTATTGCCTACTAAATTTCTCAGTACAAACCTAAAATCATTAGTGGTTTTCAGCTACACATTTTCACCAAAGCATGATAGATTTTGTAGTTTAAACATTAAAATTGTACTTGTTGAGTCAACTATGATGAATTTACTAGTTTCCCTGTTCTGTGTTTATAAGTACAAAAAGCTCTCTAAGAAATGAATTGTCAAATGAGCAGATCAATAGTTCTTTTTACCAAAGTCTCTGGCATTGCCTGTTTTAATTTCTAAAGTCTAACAGCCCTCTAGATCCAATATTAAAATTTATATATATATTGTCCCAAGTTCCCATTTATCTTTATTCATACAGCAAAACAGCCAGGACTATCAAACACCAAACCTAGAAAAATCTAATAAAATAGATACAGTATTAAATTATAGCTTTTCAGTAATAACGGATTTCTACTCCTGATTTAAAGTGCACTCTATTTACTGAAGCAGAAAAAAAAATGTAGCTCAAATTCCACTTCTTAGTTGGCTGTTAAGAGCATAGAGCATGCAGGATCAAGCCCTAGAACATGTATTATTATTTGATCCCTAAAACTATCACTTTGGCGGATCAGTTTTTCTCATCTTCCCACTCCTTCAGAACATGAGAATATTACCATTATTACACCTGTCAAGTGATATTATTGTTTAATAGCTGGAATCTGGATCTTCTATGCTTTTGAGGGCTTAGCTGTAATCTTCCAGTCTATCTTTGAGAACAGCTCATTGCTCAAAATATAAGGGATACCAAGAAAAAGGAGGAAACATACTAATTAAAAAACTGCCTGATTAATACCCAGGTGAATAAGTATAAAGTGTATGAATAGAGCCTTGAAAATCTGTGGATATCCTCTTTATATCTGCAAATATTGGCAGACCATGTTTGAGGATCACAGATGGATGCAGATTGAAATTTTATATCTAGAGGCCTGCAAATCTGAGGACCATGTTTGTAGATCACTGATTGGATACGGATCAGGGATCTATGTATAAAATATGAACTAGACATTTTAAAGGAAAAGAACAAAAATGAGAAAAGAACTGATATCTGAAAAATGATTTATTCTTTCTAATAACTTCCTTTAAACCAAGTCTTTTGGTATTCTCGCTCTCTAATGCTAATATGACATTCCCACTGATCCACTCTATTGACTTAAAGGGAATTTACTGTTAACTATGAGGATTTAATTCAATGTCCAAAGCTCTTGGTTGTATAGGAAATCCAATTTACAGCTAAATGTGTAACAGATCAGTATGTGAGTATAGTTACTTTTTCACTACTATTTGTGAAGAAGTAACATAGCGCTTTCATAAATCAAAAGGTCTGTAACTCTGTTCTTTTGGAAACCTCCTTCAACCATGTAAAATGATGAGTCAGCTCTATATTCCTCTATTTTTTAAGAATATAGGAGAACTACTTCTTCATATTAATATCTATAGGTTTCCAAGACGTCATAATTTTAGCAACGTATAATCCTATTTGAGGTTAATTAATTTTATAAAACAATCTTGTTATTTGAATCCCAACTGAATGGTTTACTTCCCTATTTAAATCATATACGTTTATTTAGAAAAGTAAATTTGCTAACCACAATGCTATGAACCTTATGGAATCAATTTATTGATACAATCTTACATTGTACAAGTTTAGAATAAATAATTCTTTCCTTACTTCCACATAAATTTCACCAAAAATATCAAAAGAATTAAATTCTGGTATTCAGGTAGTAATGTGTGGTTTCCGTGCCTTACATCCATTGAAACTGCATTCACCAAAGTCTCTACTGCCTCTTCCTATCCAAAAGTTCAGAACCACTATTCCACCCTCATCCCCCTTGACCTGTCAGCTGTCTTAGACACATTCAACCATGCTTTCCTTGAAATCTTGTCCTCCCTTGGCTTCCATGATTCTGTTTTCTCCTGGGTCTCCTTCTACCCCTCTAATATCTAATCCTTTGGAGAGTCTGCCTCATCCCACCTCCAGTTTTCTGCGAATTCCTCAGAGCTCTGTCCTTGCTCCCCTTCTCTTTTCCCTCGACACTTTTCTCAGGGTAATGTCATCTTCAAACTCAAATTCCATTCTATCTGCACGTGGGTGACTCTCAGATCTACCTCTCTACTCCAGACCTGTCTCCTTCTGTCCAAACTAAAACCTTGGTCTGTCTCTTTGCCATCTCCTTGTGATTATCTGGCTGTCAGCTCATGCTCAAATTGGTAATCTTCCAAGCTTTCCACACTCTCCTCCTCATACTCTATGGGACCTTTCCCTCTCGTGAGCAGATAGAGCATTAACTTGCATGGATGCAATTGGGGAAGAGAAACTCCAGACAGATTGTAGACACGGTGATCAATGATCTTAGAGATGAAAGAGAGAAAGGCTGGTATTTGGAAAGGCAAAGGTCAGTTTTTTTAAAAAATGGGAGAGAACAAAGTATGTTTGCATTGTTGAGGAAATATACTTAGGAGAGTGAGATGTTAAGGAGAAGAGTAAAGAAGGGAATGAGAATGGACACAAGGGAGATCAAGGGATGGGATGGGGTCACTGGAACAAGTGCAGGGGGTTTTAAGACAAGAGCAGATGAGAAACTTCTGCATCTATGATAGGGCAGAAAAAGGAGAGGGGAGGGAAAGGCAAGCTGAGGGAAGAGGTCATGATATTTTATCAGTTTTTTGGGAAGATATCTACAGAGTGGGATGTGGAAGCAGGAGGAAGAGAGGTTTTGAGCGGGAGTAAAAGATAGCAAAAAGGAAGCTGAAATTGCAGGAACGGGATTCAATTAAGTTGGAAGCAGAATCTAGGGAGATGGCAGAATTGAAGAAAGAGAACAAATTTGCAGTGGAGGAAAGTCAGACTGGTCATGGGATTTCCGTTAGAGACACTCCGCAGTTAGAATGTAGGAGTGCATGAAGCAGATATTTGGAGTGAGCAAAGGCAAGGGTTTGGCATAACCTCATTTTCTAGAGAAGACAAGGTGTGTGCGTTGTGGTGTTCGGCATAGGAGATAAGGAGCTGAGAGGGAGGTAATGCTCATACTGTGTTCACAGGGTTCTGGGACAGATGTGACATTTTTTAATATGCTATTTCTGCACTGTAAACTGGTCTTCAGTCACATATATTTTCCTCCAGGATAATAATGGCCTAAAACAGCAAAAAGGGCATTCTGACAATGAAGACTCTCCAAAACAGGCTTTATTCACTGGGTTCAAATAGACCAGCTTAATAATGGAGCCCTGGATACAAATAAAATGGATACTGGACCCTGAGAAAAGAAATTTTAGACTAATGTCTGGGGCAACAGGTAAATATTTAAACAACAATTTTCCTGAAGTCTTTCTTTTTATTGTATTGAAAGGATTTTTCTGCTCAGATGCCTATGAATAAGGGATGATTATAGCTATTGCTCTCAGCATTGCAAAACAAGCTATTGTACTTGGCACTGTTAACAGCATGCTTGTTTCTGTCCCAGTGGTGTATTATTTTAAGTACTAAACCCGAGCAATTTTCCACACTTATAAGAAACTGCATTTTTGGGAACAGTCAAAGGCAAATTTTTCTTTTAAAGTTAAAAATACACTTCACTGAAATCCTAAATTTAAAATTTTATTCTTTGTGACACTTATTTTTACACCATCCTTTTGGAGAAATTGTTAATGAAAGAGGAAAATAATGAACATTAAGAGGAAAAATATAAACTTAAATCATTACAAGTAACACACAAATCAATTCAAGTAGTTCCCAATGAACAGTGGTTCTAAGCTTTTTATATCAGACGGGTCCACTCCACTCTCACAATAGTAGAGTAGAATAGGGGTTACCAGACACTCCCTTCCCTTCTCCCTGACCAAAATATCCGCACAAAGCCCCTTCCTCCCCTTTCTAACCGCAGCACACAAAGTTTAGGCTTCACCTCAGTTAAAACTAAAAAAAATTGCACTTTCTTCTGAATTTGTTGTTACTTTCTCACCAGCCAACACTCAGAGACACTTTAATGCTGTAAGAGTCTCTTAAGTAGCTCTCAGAATGCTTGGGAATGCTGAATGAAGAGGCCATTTTTCCTCCTGATTGAATGTACACTTTTTTTTTTTTTTAAGGCGCAACCTTGCTTTTAAAAGCTACTTAGCATGTGCTGTAGTGAGGAACAGGACTTTACTCTATAGCGACCACAGGCTAAGGGATCAGATTGTAGTTCTTTCTCCAAATCAAAGCTGCTGTTGCCCTTCTCCATCAGTCTGCTGACCTTCCTGATTTTCTGTTCCCACACACTTAGCCCAAAAGCCTCACTCGTGGCCATCATTTCAGCATCCTCATTATATGAAGGAACTGACAGGGAATGTTCTCTATGAGCAGCTTCTACAGCATTGTCTTTTTTGAATTGCAGCACCCTTTAGCCTGCGCAAGCCTGGCTCTGACACTTCCTGGGAAATAGCTCCCCACAGTACAACTGCCTGACTGAAGAACTGCCAGTGCTGTGCTTCCCCTTAGCCCCTGTGTTTTGCTATGGCTCCCCCTTACCTTGATAAGGCTGCATCTTGGGTCTCTTTGTGAATAAAGACACTGAAACAGATTCTGAGTCTAACCCTCTTAATACTATAGGGCACATTTGGTGACATTTGACACAGAGCAAACACAAAGTAATAAAGCATTTGTAGAGAATAATTGAAGGCATTCAGGAAGGTAGCAATTCATGCCTAGGAGAACACTCAATCTCTGTCCGATGGTTCAAGAACTCCAATGCCACTGAATTCTATAAATTTCCCTTTGTAAAAACGGAGATAAAATACTGCAAAATAAGACAGCTCCAAAAGAAATTACATAAACTGCTAAACACAGAAGCCCATTGGCTGTCAGTCAGAAGGACACAGGAGCTAGGATTAGAAGAACTTTTTCTCCAAATTTTTTCCTGCTGGTTAAGAAAGCTCAAAATGGAACTGCAGCCTCCCTGTGAGAAATTAGCTGCAAAGTTTTTGGTGGGCTGAGCTATCATTCTTAATCATCTGGGAATGGCTCAACCAACCAATCAGGAACTCAGGAAAAAAATTGCATACAACTTTCACCATATGACCCACTTCTAAAAACCAATTTGGACAAGAAATATGCTGAAAGCAGTCTGAAAAAAAGTTTGGTGTATCCAAAAGAAGAAGAAAAAATTGCAGAAAATCTTAGTGTGTGTGGTTTTAATGAAACATTTACTGGTTTTTCCCCCATCCAATTTGAACTTGAAGGAGGCAAGATTTTATCATTTCTGTGAATCAAGATATTTTGTTCAGCACTAGCTAGACCTTTGTTCAGCCACATATATAGGCAGGGCCGGCTCCAGGGTTTGGACGCCCCAAGCAGCCCAAAAAAAAAAAAAAAGCCACGATCGCGATCTGCGGCGGCAATTCGGCGGGAGGTCCTTTGCTCTCCGGAGCAGCCGCCCCAAGCACCTGCTTGCCAGGCTGGTGCCTGGAGCAGGCCCTGTATATAGGTGTAATCAAAAATTTATAATTTATAAATTTATAAAGTACTCCATCTTCAAAGCTCTTTGCACAAATTAAGTAGCTGTTCTGCAAGACAGCCTTATGAGACTGATAAGTATTAACCTCCTTTTATAGATTGGGAAACTGATGCAGAAAAGTACAGTGATTTGTCCCAGGCCATAGATGGAGCCTACAACAGGAAGTAGGAGCATCTTCTGATGTGATCATTGTAATTTATCAGAATTTTTATACAAAAGTGCTATCATCATATAACTCTTTGAAAACCTAAAATCAGCTGTTACAAGGAAGCCTGGGAAAGAGCGAAGAGAGAGAAAGAGAAATCAGCCTTGAAACAGATTGGCATTAATGAGAAATATGGAGTAGTAAAATAGGGATTAAAAAGGGAGTTGCCTTCATTCCGACACTTCTTTCTGGCACAGCAAATAACCCCCTAAGAGAAGAGTTAAGTTACATCTGAGTTTTCAATAGTATGTGAGGCTGAATGTAATCTTTGTCCTAGGAATATTTTATACTGCTCATTTGTTTTACTTTGAATTCCTCTCAGATTACTAATACATTTTTCTTTATTAAAGTATTTTTGGGAATATTCACCTGGGGCTATTCTGAAAGAAGCAAAATGAACTTCTGGACACTGGGGCAACACATTACTACACTTGTAAAAGGTTACTGTTCATTCAAGTCATTTGGTCTTGATTTTGCAACCCTTACTCCTGGGAGTGATACCAGTATGTATTCTCTTTGAATGTAAACCTTCTTCAGAAAAATTAACACGATCACTATTATCAAAATAAAAAGCCAAATTTATAATTAATTTGCAATCAGTTTCTTTCCTCCCACCCTAACACCTCTCAGTAGCACACAAATAAATCAAGCAAACAAACATTTAAAATTACATTATATAGTACGTATATATAGTGCCCTTGAACCTGAGCACTGGGGAATGCTAACAGAAGGAGAGCGCAATAAAGCAAATTGCATTAAACAGGAACAAACAAATCAACAACACGCATTTTGGAATGAGAACAAAATATTAGGTTTACAAGGAGGAAGAGGGGTATCAAATCATTAGAAGTAGCAACACTAAAATGAGGAAAAGATTCAGGACTTATTAAAATGAAGTGAGAGAAGATGATCTTTACAAAGAGCTAAATGTGGATAAAATCTGGGATGAAATCCTGTCCCCATTAAATTAATTGGCAAAACTCCCTGCTATTTTTAAATGGCAGGGTCAGAATGAGTTGTGGTAAACTGGCTGAGTGAATATGAATGAAAGCAGCAAACAGGAAGGCAGGGAGAAGTGGGAATAAAAAACGGGAGGAAATACTGACCAGTTTGGACGATGGCATTAATGCTAGAATGACAAGTTCAAATCAACAACCTCAACAGAAGAAGCTAATGAAGTGAAAAGAGAGGTAGCACATGAAAATAAGGCAAAGCAAAAACTAGACTGCTGCATGATATTGGTCTGATCGGCAGTTGCTGAAGAGAGACTTTTGGAAGACCAGCAAGGAGAGCATTACAAATAGCAGGGCATGGAACAACCACCATGAGGTTACAGAGGGTCCTGTGGCACCTTTAAGACTAACAGAAGTATTGGAGCATAAGCTTTCATGGGTGAATGCCCACTTCATCAGACGCAAGTCTGGGTAAGGTGTGGATGACTACTAAAATCCTCAACCATGAGGTTGAGGATTTTAGTAGTACTAAAAGTAAATGTAGTAGTATTAAAAGTAAATCTTGCAGATATGTGAAATGTTTAGAAGATTTAACAATCTGAGAGGTAGGGGGTCAAAAATAATGTGAGGGTTCCCAGTGCTTACAAGTGGCATGAAGGGAGTATCTTTGAAAAATAAATTCTCTCTTGGTCAGATTTAGCGAAATTTGATTGGCTTGTTTCACCAAAGAGAAAAGAAAATCAAAATAGGAGCTGAAGGAAATCAATTGTTCTGTAGCATGCATGCACACACATCAATAAATATGGGGAAATCTAGTTGAATGGTTTCATTTAAAGATTTCTAATAAAAAAATATTTACTCTAATTGTACGTTTACAATATTTATGGTGACAACTAAAGCATCATTCTAAACTAAATGCCCATGACCCTCACTATATCACAATAAGCAGAACCAATCACTGAACATATGTCAGAGAATATAAATATCAAATACCTGGCACCTGGAAGAACAAGGTTCAAATCCTGGGTGTTTTGCTCTGTAAGTCGGGAGAGGGCTGAAAGTGGTACTGTGGAAAGATACTTAGCCCCAGAGAAAGGGGAAAGCATGCCACACACCTCTGCACTGAGAACCCTCTAGCCAATTAAGGATTGGTACTGATGGAATCTAAAAGGAGACCCATCATGTCATCCTTAAGTGGAAGGCAAGTGATCCCAACATTAGGGCTTGAGGATTAGTGATAAAATGGAATCCCTTGGTGTTCATTTACAAAGGCAGACATTTGGTGTAAGAGGTGGGAACATCAGTTACTGCACAGGGGAAGTAAGTTTTTCTTCTTCATTCAGTAGTATCCCTATGGGTGCTCCGCTTCAAGTGACTGTAGGACAAAACCCTGAGTTGATAGGCTGGGGCTTCAGAGTTGGATTTGTTAAAGAGCATAGGATGGTTCCTCCTAGTATAGTATCCAACGCCGAGTTCTGGGTGATTGTGTAATGTTGTACGAACATGTCCATTGACGCCCAGTTGTTGTACTGGTGTCAATGTTGATTTTAATGTGTTTATTTCAAGGCCTAGTCTTGTGAAAAGATCCATTGTTCTTCATATGTCTTCAAACGCGTTGGCTCGAGAGGGAGTTTTGATTAGACAATTGTCTAGGTATGGGAATATTATAATTCCCTGTTCAAAGAGGTGTGCTGCTGCCACTATTAAAAGCTTAGAGAACACTTGGGTGCTATGGAAAGGCTAAAGAGTAGCACTTTGTACTGATAATGTTCCGAACCCAGGACAAATCTTAGTAATCTCCTATGAGGAGGGTGTATGGTGATGGGGAAATATGCGCCTTGGAGGTTGAGGGCCGAGAACCAGTCCCCCTGTTCCACTGCTGGGATTATTGTTGATAACATGACCATCCTGAACCATGGTTGTTTCACAAACTTGTTGAGGTTTCTCAAATCTAGGATCAATCTCCACCTGCCATTTTTCTTTTGCATTATGAAGCGTTTGGAATAAAATCCTTTCCCTCTGTGTCAAAATGGGACTGGTTCTACGGCACCCAACCATAGGTGGCGATTTATTTAGTCTCACAGATGGTGCTCATGGGAAGATGAAGCAGGAGTGGAGGTGGGTAGGCAGGAGGGAGAGGAACAGAATCGAGTACCCATTGCTGATGATCTCCAACACCCACTTGTCAGAGATGATCTTCTGCCACATTGGGTAGAAGAGGGTCATATGGTTATCAAACTAATGGAGTATTTTCAATGGTTGCAGCACATGGTCCGGGGGAGGCATCTCGGGGCCTCAACCAAATTTTCAAAACTGATTTGAGGTAGATGGGTAAGGTGTTGAGGTCTGTCTATGCTGGGGACATAGTACTTCTTGTCCACTTGCTTACACAAAGGAGGTATCAATGCTGGGGTCTGCCAGATCACCTTGGCTGAGTCCAATAAGGCCTCATTGACTGGGAGTGCGATTTTAGTCGACGTGGAAGTCTAATATATCCAGCAGCTTGTGCTGTAATTCTTGAACTTCCTCCAGGGGGATTTGGAAAGAGTCTGCTATTCTACTAAATAGAATACTATTCTTGAAAGAGTTTAAAACCACCACCAGATGTTGGAGTTGGTGGCATAATTGCCCCTTCTGGCGAGGATGAAGAGATGTTGGATGGTGGTGTAACTTCTTCATGCAGTTTTTCCTCATGCTCTTCTAAAGGTTCTACCTCAGGTTTGGGAGGCCTGGATAAAGATGAATATGGAGAGTGCCGGTGTCGATCCCTCTGATTAATGGGTGGTTTGTGAAAGTGTTGCCTGTACATAGCACAAGTGTCCCAGTAGGGCCAGTGTGAAGGGATAGGCATGTAGGGTTGCCTATACCAAGATCCTGAGTTGGTTCTGGTTCCTGATACTGAGGGCACGTATAAGGTTCGTGTTGTGCAGTCCCCTGGGGAGGTGGGGGGAGTGCATGGTGTAAGCCTCTTCACCCTCCTCACTGGAGAAGGGGGAGGAGTGCCTAGACGGTGAAGGAGATCAGTGCGATACCAGTTGCCTCTCTGGGGGGAGAGATGTGTACCGCTGGCAGCTCGGTAAGGAGGAGTGGCAACTCTGGGGTTCCAGAGACAATCGGGTCTCTCAGGAACGGAATTCTTGTGGTATCGACAGCAGCAGCATTGGTACCATGGATTGTTCTTGCATTGGTGCTGTGGACAGTCTAGTCCAGGGATGGCCAAACTGTGGCTCTTTTACAGTTAAAGTGCAGCTCGTGCAGCCCCCCTCTCCCCCCATTTTCCATCTACCAGACTGGGGCAGGAGGAGTTCTGGGCTTTTGCCCTACAGCAGGGCGGTGGGGGGCTAGGTCTTCTGCCTGTGGGAAGGGGCGGTCTCAGGGCTTCAGCCCCATGGGAGGTGCTCACTGAGGCTCAGGGCCCCAGCAGACGCATCTTGCGGGGCTGAAGCCCTGAGCCCCAGCAGGCACACAAGGCTCTCGAACTTCTGAAGACTGTTGTATGTGGCTTGGAGACTCAGTAAGTTTGGCCACCCCTGATCTAGGCATTGGAGGACAATGCAGACGGTGCCAAACTTAGTCTGCACTCTCCCAATTCACCAGTAGGTGGCACCAATGGCTTCATCGTGCCAAAGCACTTGGTGCCACATGTTTAGTTGGAGCAGCTAGTGCCAACTATGCAGCTTTGGGCCTGTCTTTGCTAGTACTGTCTTTCGGGGTCCTGCACTTTATGGTTCTTGGACTTATCAGTAGTGACTGTACCGGAAGTCCCCAGGTGGTCACTAGAGCTGAGTCACACTATGGAAGATGTTGATGCTACCGACCTTCTGGGGGGGACCTTATTTCCTGGGATGGCTCCTTGATAGGAGAGCTCAAGGTCCAATTCCTGCCGTCTTTATGAGAGTCTGTGGCTTTTCTTTTTACAGTGCACGTCGAGTGTGGAGCAGCAGATGACAGTGCCGGCAGTGACCCCTGTGAAGGAGAGATATTGGGGCCACAATCTGAGTCTGACCGCAGTGCACTTGCCAGCATTAAAATTTTTAATTTCAGCTCCTGGTTCTTTGGGTCCAAGTCTTTAAGTTGAGGCAGTCGGTGCACTTCTGTGGTATATGTCCCTCTCCCAAGCAACGAATGCACCGTGAATGCCTGTTGCTTACAGGGATGGCCTCAGGGAAGAATTAGCATCTCTTAAACCCGGGGGATCCAGGCATAACCCCATGTGATGAAGGAAAAAAAAATATTATCCTAGCCTAAGGAGTAACAGAGAGGGGAAAAAAAATTAAAAGGCGGGGCAGGAAAAATGTAAGAAATGGAAACAACTATCAACTATAAACCTTTAACAGAAACACTAACATTGCTAAAGGAAGTAAAGACTCTCCCATCAAGGGCTCTGCTAGAGATTCCATCCCACATCAAGGGCAATTGAGAAGGAGCTGAGGGCAGTTTGACTGCCCAGCGCTATGCAGTCGCTTCTTGCATGTGCAGCCCATGAGGGCACTGCTACCAAAGATGTTGCATCCCTGTGTGTAGTACTGAAGTGCACCTGAAATGGACCCATAGGGACACTACTTGAGGAAGAAAGGAGAAATACCACCTGCATAAGCCTTTTAGAGTTGATCAAAAGGGATTCTCTTCATTCCACATCCTAAGTAGGGACAATTCAAATATATTGGAGGAAGAGAATCAGCAAAAAGATCTTTTTCAATTTTCATAGAAAAGACAGCAATTGCTCTGTTTGACGTAATACTGATAAACTACATATCAAGTGAAGTAAGATACAGTGCCTATTAAATATAGGAACGTAAGTGTCGCCATAAAGGATCAAATCACTTGGTGCGTCTCGTCTAGGTTTCTCCCTCTGGCAGTAATCAATCGACAATGCTACAGAGGAAGATGAAACATCATATCCAAATAGTTCACACTTGGGTAGGTGCAATGACATGCATGTGGGACGAGAAGAGAGGATGGTAAGTAAAGGGTCTCTTCATTCCAGCTAAGATAAATGTTAGAAAATTGTGGTTCAACCTACAACTCAAAATTATTTATTTATACATATACACATCATACATACACACACAAGAAATCTGTTCATCTCATTTTGTTGGGTGGTGTGATAAAATGTTCAGAATCAAATCTAAAACCAGACATTGTTCTTGTACATTAGATTTCAGCTGACAGGGTCAAATTCTACATGTATATCTGGGATTCCTATTTAACACAGTATACTAGGGAACTTTTACTGCACAGCAGCTGTATCCACCCAGACAGTGCATGGCAACAGGGTACACATGGACAGTTAGTGCAGGCTTGCTGGAGCACTGCAGGTTTACACCGAATCTTGCCATATACTAACTGTTCATCTAGACATGCCCTCAGAAGCTGCACATCCGCATTTAAAAATGGTATTTGGACCACAGTGGGGGTTTGTTGTTATTTTAAATGATAATTTAGATTCTGGAAAATGAACAATCATGTAATAATCTGTAAGGAAGCTCCAAAACCCCATCTCTATACAGATGTACTTGGTTTGCCCCATAGTCTAAACCTAGCTTCACCCTCTCCCATAATGTGAAAGAGTTACTCCTTAAGCAGAGGACAGGGAATATGGAGTCGATGTTTTCTCCTTCATGTTGCTACTATCTCACTAGTACCTGGATGAATCACTTAACTACTTTGTTCCTCAGTTTTCCTATCTTTGGGTATAACACCTATTTTTGTAAAGCACTTAAGATCTTTAAATGTCATATTAAAGGTTTGCTTTCTATGTAGCACTAGCATACAGTATGTGCTGAAGTTCATTTGAAGACCAATTAACACCTGTTTGACAGAGACTTAAAATACAGACGCTCCCCAGGTTATACAAACCCAATTTACGGAAATCCGGACTTATGGAAAAAGTTCCCTACATTACGTAAGCTTTTTTTTTTTTTTTTGGGGGGGGGGGGGGGCCGCAATTGTTGGAGACGTGTTCCCGACTTATTTATCTGCTCCAGTCTTTTATTGCGTATCTGATCTTAAAAACAGGGATTTGGAGCAATCACATTTTTGAATTGCTCTGCTCCAGCTCCTGGCAAAAACCTACTGGTCCATGCTCCAGCTCCGCTCCAAAACCCTGCTTAAAAAACCCTCGGTTTGATCACTAGAAAGTATTCAGAGAAGTTATGTCTGCAACAGAGTATGATTATTTTATTTCTATTTCTTTTTTTGGCCAGGTGGTGGGGGGAGAGAAGATGAATGGTTATGAAACAAAGATCCTGTATTTATGGAAATATCCTTTAAAAATGAATGAATGAAGAGAAATATATGGTACCAAAGCAGATTTTTTTTTAAGTTTTCCTATTAGGACTTAGCAACTCAAAGCCCCCGAAAAAAAACTAAGGCAGAGCATCTTTCTATTGATCAAAAAATTGAATGTGAAAAATATTAACGTCCCCACTAAACAGTCATAGAAAAGAAATCAGTGTGTTATTGTGCAGAACTACTCAAGTTATATACATTATGATTAAAGTTATAATGCTCACTATCAGAATACATTTGGTTTAATAAGTATATTTACCTTACTTGGGGGCTCTGTTTGTCTATATTTTAATGTACACCAAGATATTTTAGGATTCACTAAACAACACAGTTAGAAGAGCTAGACGACAAAATGTGAGGCCTAACTAGTTTTGTTTCTGTGCTTGTAAGCAATTCTGAGTCTTTGTAAACAAAACTATCTACTAAACAGAAAAAAACAATAATGGCTATTTAACAGTATGTGGAGAACCCTTAAGATAATTCTACTAAATTTAGAATCAACATTGTTTTATAGTTCTTGCTTAGCTCTTATTTTTATAGGGTCTTGATCAGTTCCACTCACAGAATGATAGACTTACCTGTTAGAAAGTGAACACCACCAGGAAATGGATCAAATTTTTCTCCAGTAAAAATATATAAATCAGAAACCATTCTGGTGTAATTTTAAATAGAGTTTCTAAATTACTCTGATCTGGTACACTTGTGGCCATGATTAAAAAAGGTTCACTTCTCAAGATTTATCATTAGGGAAAATTCAAATCTATTTCTGCTTATTTATTATTCTCCTTTATTTTAATATACTTATTTGCTAAATGCAGCCAACTCACTTTACAGTGGTCATACTGTTGCTGTAAAGTTGGAACATCCCCTCCAATGGGCATCCGCTTTTTCAGCTCTTCATCTTTCACATTCAGCCATTTGATTAGCTCCTCCAGTGATGTCAGCAGTCTGTTCCATTTTTCTGCACTTGCCTCCAAGTGAGCCCTGCAAAAAGATAAAACAGTGTCCTACTCAGAGGCTTGCCCTACATTCAAAATCTACTATATTTTATTTGAAGAAACTTGTCCCTGTTAGAACAGGAACACTTCCCTAACACCTAAATGCAAAATAACTGCTCAAATGTGCATTAAAAGTCACCACTTCAAATAATTTTGCACTGCAAAAGCAAATTAGTCTGAGACAACAGAATGTGGATGAATGTCTGTCTGATGTGTGAACCTGTCTCAAACAATGCAGAGTGCATATTTGAGAGGAATGAAAGAAAATCCCCACTCTCTGTTATGAATCTGAACTTGTAGTGTACATATTACATACATCTAATCTTTGCACTGAAATACACTATTTCTGGACTTTTGAGGCAAATTTAAAGCTTTGATGCCAGGAGCACGAATCTCCAAGGCTGAAAGAAATGATGCACACCAGCAATCATCAGAACTAAGGGATTAATTCTGAATGGCTGAAAACTAGGGCTGTCAAGCGATTTAAAAAAAATTAATCATGATTAATCATGCTGTTAAACAATAATAGAATACCATTTATTTAAATATTTTTGGATGTTTTCTACATTTTCAAATATACTGATTTCAATTACAACACAGAATACAAAGTGTACAGTGCTCACTTTATATTTATTTTTAATTATAAATACTTGCACTGTAAAAATAAAAATAGTATTTTTCAAGTCACTTAATACAAGTACTGTAGTGCAATCTCTTTATAATGAAAGTTAAACTTACAAATATAGAATTATGTACAAAAAATAACTGCATTCAAAAATAAAACAGTGTAAAACTTGAGAGCCTACAAGTCCATCAGACTTGCTTCTTGTTCAGCCAATTACTCACACAAACAAGTTTGTTTACATTTGCACGAGATAATTCTGCCCGCTTCTTGTTTACAATGTCACCTGAAAGTGAGAACAGGCGTTCACATAGCACTGTTGTAGCCGGTGTTGCAAGATATTTACATGCCAGATGCACTAAAGATTCGTACGTCCCTTCATGCTTCAACCTTCATTCCAGAGGACATGCGTCCATGCTGATGATGGGTTCTGCTTGATAATGATCCAAAGCAGCACAGACCGATGCATGTTCACTTTCATCACCTGAGTTAGATGCCACCAGCAGAAGGTTGATTTTCTTTTTTGGTGGTTCAGGTTCTGTAGTTTCTGCATTAGAGTGTTGCTCTTTTAAGACTTCTGAAAGCATGCTCCACACCCCGTCTCCCTCAGATTTTGGAAGGCATTTCAGATGCTTAAACCTTGGGTCAAGTGCTGTAGCTATTTTTAGAAATCTCACATTGGTACCTTCAAATCTGCAGTGAAAAGGTTCTTAAAATGAACACACTGAGTCATCATCTGAGACTGCTATAATATGAAATATATGGCAGAAAGTGGGTAAAAAGCTCCCCCAAGGAGTTCAGTCATAAGTTTAATTAACACATTTTTTTAATGAGCGTCATCAGCATGAAAGCATGTCCTCTTCACGCAGCGCACAGTCAACTTGTGGAACTCCTTACCTGAGGAGGTTGTGAAGGCTAGGACTATAACAGAGTTTAAAAGAGAACTGGATAAATTCATGGTGGTGAAGTCCATTAATGGCTATTAGCCAGGATGGGTAAGGAATGGTGTCCCTAGCCTCTGTCTGTCAGAGGGTGGAGATGGATGGCAGGAGAGAGATCACTTGATCATTGCCTGTTAGGTTCACTCCCTCTGGGGCACCTGGCCACTGTCAGACAGGATACTGGGCTAGATGGACCTTTGGTCTGACCCAGTACGGCCTTTCTTACGTTCTTACGTTCTCTAGAATGGTGGCTAAAGCATGAAGCAGCATACGAATGCTTAGCATATCTGGCACGTAAATACCTTGTGATGCCGGCTACAAAAGTACCATGAGTACCGTTTCCTAGATCGAACTAAGTTTACTTACTGCGGGTCCACGCGGCGCAGGCAAGCTCCCCCGTCGACAGCGCTTCCTTCTCTCGGCGAGCAGGAGTTCCGTAGTCGACGGGGGAGCGCTTCTGGGATTGATTTATCGCGTCCAGATGAGACGCGATAAATCAATCCCAGAAGATCGATCTCTACCCGCCGAATCGGTCGGGTAGTGTAGACAGACTTACCATTAGCGATTGACTGAACAAGAAGTAGGACTGAGTGGACATGTAGGCTCTAAAGTTTTACATTGTTTTCTTTTTAAGTGCAATTAGATACCCAAAAAAAGTTACATTTGTAAGTTGCGGTTTCATGATAAAGAAATTGCACTACGGTACTTGTATGAGGTGAATTGAAAAATACTATTTCTTTTATAATTTTTACAGTGCAAATATTTGTAATAAAAATAATATGAAGTGGGAACTGAACACTTTGTATTCTGTGCCGTAACCTAAATCAATATATTTGAAAATGTAGAAAAACATCCAAAATATTTAATAAATATCAATTGGTATTCTATTGTTTAACAGTGCGATTAAAACCGCATTTTATCACGATTAATTTTTTTTTTAGTTAATCGCGTGAGTTAATTGCAATTAATCTACAGCCCTACTGAAAACATAGTGGTAGCACAGGTTATTTACTACATTAAGCCTGTCAGTGATTAGTTACTGCTATATTGTGCAGTAATGCAATTAAAGCATACCCTCACTAACAGGCAGTTGTGCAATCTCATACCACTGACTTTCTACTGTATCACAAATATACCTAGTATTTTCTATTCTCTAGCTGGCTTCCCTACATTGTCTAGACAATTGTAGTGACATCCCGCTGCTCCACTTTAATTCCGGTCATTCTGTGCTTTTGTCAATTAATTTTGAATCCAACATATAAATTACTTACACTTGTAAACAATAATTTCACTTGCCACATGTCAGCCAGGTTACAGAGCAGAACTAAATCCTTTTCAATTTAACTTGCTGTTAGCTCCATGGTCTTTGCTTTTCTGTTATCAACAAGCAGTATTATATATATTTGGTTTCTGCCTCTTTTTTTTTTTTTTAAATACCTGCTATTTTAATTTTTTAAATCCATGTTAGCTGTTACTCAAACCTTAACTCTTTCAAAGCTACACTATTTCACCTGCCTTCTTCTGTTCTGTCACCTTAAGTAACAGTTCCAATGAATGCCCAATACTAACAGTTACTAATCTGGCAGTACTTGGAGGTGCATATGAAATATGCTGGAAGGTCTACTTCAAGAGGATCATTTTGGTGGGGTTCTGAAGCGAGGGATACGAGGTGGATGAATTGGGAAGTACTTGTCATTGGTATTAGATAGAAGCAAGATTAATTTGTAGAGGGAAGGTGTCTCCATGAAGGTTGAGCTAGGAGGATTTAGGGAGAGGAATCTGTTCTCCCTTCACCCTGATCCATGAAAACACTTAAGCACCTACTTTGTTTTTAGGAAGTACTTAAATGTTTTCCTAGCAGAGATGCACTTAAGCAGGTGATTTCCTAAATTGGTGCTCCTAAGCTCCTAGCTTCCCCACCAGTCCTCTGTTAATGCTGAATTCAAGCCAGCTGTCTATATGCTGAGACTGAACATACAGCCAGCTTGCTGCGGGCCCACACTGACTTGTGAATGAGGTACTGCAACTGAGTACAGAGCATGACATTGGGATCCACATAGTGCCTTGCTCCACAGAATCTTCTAATTCAAAAGGGAGAAAGACAATAGACAGGTAAATGGCACACTTGAACCTATTAAGGCCTGAACCCAGCTTTAAGGTAGAGAGGGAAAACAAGGGACTTCAGTTGAATGGCAAAACCCTAGTTTCAGCAGAAAGGTCTGAGACCCCAGGACTGCTAACCCAAGATAATCTCGTAAATAAGCATCCACTGCCATCCAGTAAACCACATGCAAAATCAGTGCCAAATGATACATTTTCAGTGCCCACTCTTTTAAATCTAAAAGATTATGTCCCCTTATATCAAAATACTGCACTTGCCTACAAACTTCAACTGTATCTACTCAAAACATTTCACCCTAGAGATGACTGTTTCAAAGCAATATGAAGAGATTCATGTGCACAGTTTGTATTTACATATTTTAATTTAAACTGACTTTTTGACCATAAGCCCCTCTTAAAAGTAATAAATTCAGGGAACTCCAGGATTCAACACTCTGCCTTCCCCTTAATCACTGCATTGCACCAGCCCTCCTTACAGTAGATGGAAATTGTATTATGCTTTCTACTGCATGTGTTATTGCTCTCTTTTGCACCTTTTAGGAAAGACCACCATGCTTTGAGTTCACTGCTTTGCTGTTGAACCAACAGACTGGCCTTTTTATAAATAAAAGAAATATCTCTAACCCCAATTGATTTACGTGTACTGAAATGAGACATCTGTGGAGATTTTTAGGACAACCAACAATTAGATTTAAAAACAACAACAACCCCACTATCCATCTAAGTTGCTCTCACCTCTAAAAGCTGGTATTGCCTGAGGTTTTACAATTCTGTTCCAGTGATTTAGCAGACTTTCCATATGCAAAATGAATTGGAACTTTGAGAGGAAAAAATATATCACTAGTCAGATAACTAAAGGAAACTTTAACAGTGGTCCACTGTTAATTTAACATTCCCTGCAATAACATTAATCATAAATGAACTCATTTGGTATTAATGTGAATTTTGTGGTATACAATACTAGATTAAATTCACTATAATTTACCATTAATGAGTGTCCACTTGTGTGCTAGATTAACAACAGTAGCAGAACATTACCAGCATACCGTTTCAAAGTCTGGTGGAATCCTGATGCTCAGAAAAAGCCAGTTAAGTAATACAAAAGTACCTTCTGCTTAGTAATGAAAACGAGGAAGTATCTCACCAGAAACATTGTAAAGAGATATAAAAGAAATGCACACTTAATGTGAGCATCATTGTTTATTTTAACCCAACATTCCTACTTTTATTTTCAATATTATTCCTTATAGAAGTGTGATATATAACTGCCGCAGATGAGTGGACACCTGCTCAAATCTACAAAGGAACAATTAGGCTTTTGATGGAATTCTGCTCAGGGTATGTGCTAAGCAGAAATGGGGGGGGGGGGGCGAGAAACAGTGTCAGATTTGGGTTTCAGTCACAAGGTTCAGTGAATCCATTTTGTCACCTCATCTGTATTTGAGACACAGGCATCCAGTAGGGGAAGAGCTAGAACTAGGGGGAAACTATGTGGGTCTGGAAGGCATCTTGAGTTTTGGGGACTTTTTGCTTTTCTTTTGTGCCTCATGGAGAAAAGATTTTTGTCCCCGTTTGGAGACTGGTCCCACCCTAGATAGTGCTTCCTTTGTGAACTTAGTCTGCAAGGAAAACTTTGACTCTCTGTGCCCCTGGACACTGGATTCATACAAGAGAACTTCCCTAAGGAGGCCATTTGAAGCGGACTGGGTCAAGGGATTTAGGGGTAGGGGGCAGCAGTCACTGAGGGATTTATTCCAAAAGCATCACATGTTGGTGAGGAAGGATGTCCCTGCTGGATCCCAAGCACTGAACTAGGCGGATATCCTGTCTGGAGATGTCCCTATTGGATTCTTGGCTGGAAGGGAGGAAGGCAGAGGCTCCAAAAAGCAAGCCAGACACAGAGTCCCTTCACCTGGCAGAGTGAGATTGCAGGCTGAGAGCAACTGTGACAGAACTCCCTTTCTATGGACCCTGAGAGGTTCTCTTCACAGATGGACCACCTCTTGGCCTTTTGGCTTCAGCTGTTTTGATAACTCCATCACGCTAGGGGACAATGAAACAAATGGAGGAAAGAAGTTCAGTGGGTGGTCTCATTCAGGGAATCACTCTTCCTCTCCCACACTTCCTCCTCTCACCCCACAAATAACCTTTTGTCCCCTACATGAAAAGGGCAGAAGGGGAAAAAACACCAATCACTGATGCCCCAAAATTTTGCTTTAAAAGACAGGCCTCTAATGTACAAGACAGGAAAATGCTGAGCTGCTGCCGTTTGTGTTGTAGACAGCAGAGAATCCAGAGTGAAAGTGAAATAGGTGTGGTCAACTCTAAAATTCCTCTGGTATTAGCAAGAAGAGAGATGCAAATCCAGGTATCTGAGATTGTGGGTGAGGTCACAATTGCCAGAATGTAAATTTTGAAGTAGATTTTGGATTGTATCTGAAAGTACATCTCTAAATGCTGGCAGCCTTTTCAAACTATAGCACCTTTACGCATGGCAACAAGCAAGGAAACTAATCATTCTGGATAAAATCGACTCCTGTAAACAGGGCTAGCACTAGGCTTGATGTACCATCTGAATCTCACTTCAGCTTGATGTTAAGGGTTTAAATTGGATTTAAGTGGTGCATGAGGTCTTGTGCTAGCCATTTGCATAGGGTGAATTATACTTGGAGTGCCTATTTCAACAAGAACTAAAGCCCAGATATGAAACTGCGCATGATTGGAAATTTTATTCTGTAAAAGAAATGGAATAATCCTAATCCAAAAACTGAACACAAAATCACAGCAAAATCAGACTTTTCAAACATCAATACTAGCCTATAAAATATGATTTGTGGTTCTTCCCAACTTATCCTACATTTCACTTATAGTTCACCTCTCAATCCAGGCACAACAAGAAAACAGAAGCATTAAAGGCAAACAATTATAGAAACACAATCTTCACACTAACAATATTTATCATTTCTGTCTCTCAGATTTTTTCATTATTATTTTATTCCTGGATTTAGACAATAAAACTATAAGAGAAGCATGGGGCTGAATGGGCAGAATCACAAACATTTCAGTTTCAATGGATATCAGAAAAGATTAAACTGTTACTCCAGTTTGTCAGCAAACTCTTCCCAGACTGTTTTTTAGTTGTAGTTCATATTCAGAGCGACACACTGTTCATCAGCACAGTGGATGTCAACAATAATCACACCCACACTGCTAACATTAATGATGTTCTGTGGACAGCATGTTCCATGTATACATAGAAATTAAAAAATAGTTTTATATAAAAAAAGAGTATTTCCACAAATCTTCCTTTTATAATAGCAATCACAGTTTTGTGCATAGCCTCTTGTCTGGGAATTAATGACTGACTGGGGTAAAAAGCTCGAGGGCAATTTGGACCATTAATTTTCTCCCAAATGATCATTAATCCCCAGTAAAGGTCAAATAACTCAGCTGTTATTGCTGGGACTCTTCAGCTGTTGATTAAACTGTAACATACAAACATATTTTAATCTCCCTCTTTTGGTTTTATTAATTTATTTGGTGAGGGAAGCTCACGGAAGTCCAAGTTTAAAGAGACTTGCCTCAACTAATCATAGAGCAGGTCAGTCTCTGCAAGCTCCCTTCCAAACTCTGCTGGAGCCCTCCAATTTCAAAATATGCTATTCTGGTTGTGGGCTGAGCAGAGGCTGCCCCTTTGGCTTGTCTGTGCGGCAGTTCAGTGATATGGTTAAGTGGAGTCTAAAATTAAATGACTCAGTCATTTCTACCCTTAGTTTATAATTCAAACTGTTGTGCCAAAATTCAAGTCTTGATTGAATTTTCTGGCCTTTGGAGAATTAATACGGATACTTAACGTTACTGGAATAGAACACAGTATAGTTTGCTTTAATCAATAGCAAAGTAACAGCTATTAAAACTGCTGTAAAGGCATTTACAACTAATTAACTTTAATACGGGATTCAGTTTACTCCCTACAACAACTATAAGATATTATCTTCCTATAAACAATATTTTAAAGACTTTAATGGAGACCATTGTACAACACTGGATTGGACGTTCTAAAAGATATACTTTGGAAATTATTGTGGGGAAGTTCTATGGCCTATATTATATAGGAGGTCCGATTACATGATCACAATGGTCCCTTCTGGCCTGGGAATCTATGACTCTGTGAACATTTGAAAAGGCAGTGGGTTTTTTTTGTTATTAGGTTCAAAATAAAATAAACACTCCTTTTGCCTATCCACTCACTTTTAAACAATTTTTCATAAACCATCATCTGCAAAGATCTTCCACAACTCACACACAAAAATATAAATCCACATATCCAGGATATGAACCCTATAAAAGTACTAACTTCAGTTAAAAATATAGATTCTCCTCACACCAGATGCAACTTACAGAGAGCTGCTGATTTGCAACACAGAGAGGAGAACCGGGCCCACTTTCAGCAGACCTTAATAGCATGTGCAGTTGTAACCTGCCAGTTTGTACACCACTAAAGAGAGTTACTTAAGTAGTTAAACCTCCATGGTTAGCAAGTGCCCAGAGTTCTTATATCTGAGCCCAAAAGTCTTTTAAGAAAGAGAACTGAATTCTCTCTTTTACCGTACAGCAATATTTTAGAATAGCAATGAAAGTGAGACATTGTTCCATTCTTACTTTGATGCTTCTGTTACTAACCTGATGCCAGCTGACTTTGCTTTCAGGTCATTCCAGCGCTGGTTCATGTCATCAAGTCGGTGCTGAAGCAGTGCCGCTTCCTCGGAGTTTCCCAAGGCTTTTACCATTTTCTGTCTGTTTCCATCAATGCTCTTGAAGATGTCATTGTGGGCATCAATCTCAGCCTGGATGTCCTGGAAAAACAAAGAGAAAAACTCAGGCATGTTAGTTCTGTAACTAGAGCAGAAGGGATATATTTGTTATGAGTGCCCGCCTTCCCCCCCAATGAAATTTGCCAGTTATCAAGATTACAACATTGGAGCTATTTTGCAACATTTTCTACTAAATAGAAATTTTCCCACTATCTGGATGTTTACAGAAAAGAGCCATATTTGCATGAAATTTGTACTTGTGAAATTTCAAAAAGTTGCTAAAGGAGGAAGTAACTCAAGCCCAGGCTGTCTAGACAACTGACTACAGTGCTAGGAGCTCTGTTTCCACCACCGATTGGCCTTAATAGTACTTTGTAATTGTATAGCACTTTACCACCATTAATCCTCAAAACATATAGGTAACTATCATTATCCCTATTTTACAACTGGGGAAATGTGAGTTATAGATATTAATTGGGTTGTTCAAGACCACACAGCAAGCCAATGTGGGAACTAAATCTCCTGAATCCTAATCCTAATTCTATGCCTAAAGCCTTCAGACCAGCATCCCCCAAAGCAGGTGACTTGACCTTTCTGGCTGGCACTTTCAAAAGAGCCAAAGGGAGCAAAGAACTCAACTCCCATTGACATTGCTATTAATAATAAATAATAAAAATAGCAGTTAGGTTCCTCACTGTCCTTTATGCCTTTGAAAATCTCCCCCACCTGACACCTGTCTATATGTGGCTGCAGAAATGAAGTCCCCGACCTCTTCAGATGTCATTTAAGGTGACTACCACTACCCTCTTTTTCCTGCACTATACAACATTTACAAATGCACTCCCAAATCTTCACAGGCAAAAAGTATGTAATCTCGAGCTTTGTCACACTCACTTGCCCCTTAGCTCTTTAAAATAAAATACAGCAGGAATTTCACGTACGTATCCAATGAGATCCACTCACCCTACAGTGCTTTAGGCTATATAGTCTAGTTAGAAACATTCACAGTGTATTTCTGCAAATTGGACCTAATTTTACTGACTCTACTACAGCAATCACTAAAAATCTTTTTCCAGTTCAATTACTGTACACTAGCTTTTGCTATATATGGCACAGTATACATGAGAGGGCATTTATACTCTGCAGTAGATACTATCACTGGGGGGGGGGGGAAACAATTAAAGTAAAAGTTCCTCATTTCCCAACCCTCCAAATGAAATGGAGTATATTCACTGATCTCACATCTGCCCCAAAAGATATTACTGTAGTACATCAAACCAAGCACATCCCAGCCTTCATTAAACTAAAATGCAACAGCACTGACTGACATTGAAAGAAGCTCCAGTGTGATCGGCGACTGTTTTGTAACATCAGTGTATGAATGTATAAATAGACAAATGTAAATGAAAGAAAGAGCCCTGGGATGCCCTGCAAATCTCAACGATATCAATCAACAAAGATCATTACAGAAACCTGGTACAGATACAAACAAAAACTTCCTTTTTCAGGGGGAACAAGTTCAGCAAGTATGAAATCCCTTAAAGGTTTAATTCTTTCAAACTCTCTTCAACACAGGCCGTCCTTCCCCAGTGGGCTTTTAAACACACCACCAAGTGGGTGGTGCAGCTAAAAAAGGCTGCTACGCATACAACAGACATTTGGGAATGCACTGAGTGTTGATGTTCAGTTGGGATGCTGTGAAACTTATAATTATACTCCTTCAAATAAATCAGATGAACAGCTGAAAAATGAAATATTTGGGGGAGGCAGAAATCATGGACTGCAAAAACATTTATATATCTGTTCCTTCATAGGGCAAGGCAAGTAAATTACTCCCTGTGCCAATGAACATGGCACAGTAACTCTACCTGGCACTGCCACTGAACTGCCGTGTGGCTTTGGGGAAAATCACTTTGCTATTCTGTGCCTCACTGTCACCCATGTAAAATAGGGACAATGATACTTGTTCTGCTTTGAAGAGCTAGATCATATTATATTTCTCATCAAGCGGAGAACAAACCTTATGAAAGGGGTATTACGGGAAAGAACATGCACTGCAGTACTGGAACCTGAATTAGGCAGCAACGTCATCAAATTCCAACAACCTTCTGTGGTTCTGATCCTTCAAGTTCATACATGCAGACATTTGCAAAGGGTTGATCTTGTAAGAATAGGAGACTGGGTAAGATGTTCAGAGCTAATAGAGTGGGGTTGACATTGAACTATGTATTTCACAGACCTAGCCATATCTCCATTTCCAATCTTACCTCTTCCTCACCTAAGTTGCAAATCCAGGGTTGCCAAACTGATTTCTAATTTTACGACAAGAATATTTATTTTCGGACATTTAGAACCTCAATGCAAAATTTCAGCCTTGATTTCATTTAAAAGGGATACTGGTTATTCTGTACGCTTAGAAGGTCAAAAATTATGTTTCTTTCAAAACGGTTTTGTTTCTTGTATTTGAAAAATGCCATGTTATGTTGAACAAGGCACTATGAATTTGTGGTGTTTGCGTTCCTGTTGACATGATGCATCTATGATGCCCATTCTACTGACAGCACAGTTCAGTGAATAAGCTTTATTAATTAACTTGTCTTCCTATTGTTGACCTTCTCTGGTTAGACAGAAACAAATACTACCAGTTGCTACATAAATAAACACAAAGTGTATGGTGTATGAGTTTCCACAAGAGCAGGGACCTGCCTCAACAGAGTTTATGAAGACAATCAGAACAGGGGCTCCCCTACTACAGACATCAGCAAGCCCCTGGCACAGATGGCGGGTGTGGGCAGGGTGGATGGTGGAAGGTAACCGATGGACATAAGAAGAGCCATTTATCTGTACTGGAAATATAAAAGAAAAGACTTCTCTTTTCTGTAACTGGTGTTCTTCAAGTTCTGTTGCTCATGTCCATTCCATATTAGGTGTGTGTACTTGTCACGTGCAACAGTGCCAGAAGTTCTTCCCATAGCAGTATCCATAGGGGACTGGCTCTGGCACCCTCTAGAGTGGTGCCCATATGGCATGGTACAAGGGGTGCCACCGGATCCCCCCACCCTCAGTTCCTTCTTGCTGGAAACTCCGACAGTGGGGAAGGAGGGCAGAATGTGGAATGGACATGAGCAATACATCTCAAAGAACAGCAGTTATGGAAAAGGTAACCATCTTTTCTTCTTCGAGTGCTTTCTCATGTCCATTCCATATTAAGTGACTCCCAAGCAGTACCCCTGGAGGTGAGTAGGAGTTCAAGGACATATAGATTGCAACACAGCTCTGCCAAACCCAGCATCGTCTCTGGCCTGCTGAGTGATGGAATAATGTGCCGTGAACATGTAGATTTGGAAGTGTGCCAGCTCCTGGTTCCTTAGATGAAGCCGGTAAAGACTGTATGGAAGAGTGCAAGGGAGAGATGCCATGCTCGGACGCCCAGCAGGAAAACCTCGTCCACTTGGCCAGGTAAGTCAGTCTGGTTGAGGGCTTCCTGCTTCCCAGGAGGACCTGTTGGACCTCATCTGAGCAGGTCTTCTCCTCTGGGTTAAGCCACGCAGCGAAGTGGAGGGACATGAGGTTGGGGTACAGGAGCCGACCGTGGTCCTGTGACAGCAGGTTTGGTTGGTTGGGCAGGGGCCAGAGAGTCCACTACCAGGTTCACGAGAATGCCAAACCAGCGCTGGCAAGGCCACACCGGGGCAATCATGTTAACCTGTGCCTTGTCCCTCTTGATCTTTGCTAGGACTCTGCTGAAGAGAAAAATCGGAGAGAACATGTACATCAGGTTCCCTGACCATGACAGGAAAAAGACATCAGAGATGGAGTCCTTGCCAAGCCCTTGCCATGAACAAAATCGGTGGCATTTCCAGTTTAGCCTGGTGGCGAACAGGTCTACAAGGGGAGTTCCACACCTCTGGAAGATCATGCAGGCTACCTCCGGGTGTAGCAACCACTTGTGGTGAGAAGAGAAGTCCCTGCTGAGGTGATCCACTAGCCTGTTCTTGACACCAGGGAGGTGACAAGCTTACAGATGGATTTTGTGGCTGGTGCATAAGTCCCAGAAACGGAGTGCCTCTTGGCAGAGAGTTGACGTACATGCTCCCCCATTGATGTAGAACACTGAGGTCATGTTGTCTGTCAGGACTCTCACCACCTTGCCTGACAGGTGAGGTAGGAAGACTCCGCATACCAAGCAGACCGCTCTGAGTTCTTTGATATTTATGTGTAACGTCATCTGCTCCGGGGACCACATACCCTGGGTCATAGAATCATAGAATATCAGGGTTGGAAGGGACCTCAGGGTTGGAAGGGACCTCAGGAGGTCATCTAGTCCAACCCCCTGCTCAAAGCAGGACCAATTCCCAACTAAATCATCCCAGCCAGGGCTTTGTCAAACCTGACCTTAAAAACCTCTAAAGAAGGAGATTCCACCACCTCCCTAGGTAACCCATTCCAATGCTTCACCACCCTCCTAGTGAAAAAGTTTTTCCTAGTATCCAACCTAAACCTCACACACTGCAACTTGAGACCATTACTCCTTGTTCTGTTAAACAAGTTTGATCTTCCCCTTGTGGACCTCTTGGGGGGGAGGGGGAATCAGTGCTGGCTCATAGACAGCACTGGCGGGGCGCTCTGTACTGATGTTGCAGTGCTCGGGGCTGAGCTGGACCTCTGCTCTGGTGCAGGGGTCAGCGCCGACTCCATCTAGAGTGCCCTGAGACAGATGTCTCTTTCCTTTTTTGTTCTGGGTTTGAACAACTTACATATGCGACACTTGTCGCTTATGTGTCCTTCTAGACGCCGTAAACAGCTAACGTGTGGATCGCTGATGGGCATGGGCCACTTACAACGATCACATGGTTTAAAGCCACCTCCTTCCCCACCCCTTCTCCGAGCTCCCCCCCCCCCAATCGCTCACTCTCCCCCACCCTCCCTCACTCACTTTCACTGGGCTGGGGCAGAGGATTGGGGTACAGGAGAGGGTGAGGACTCTGGTTGCGGCCGGAGATGAAGGGTTTGGGGTGCAGGAAGGGGCTCTGGGCTGGGGCCGAGAGGTTTGGGGTGCAGGATGGCACTCCAAGCTGGGGGTGTGAGCTCTGGGGTAAGGCTGGAGATGAGGAGTTTGGAGTGCAGTAAGGAGGTAGCGAGCTAGGGCAGGGAGTTGGGGCGTGGGCTCCGGGAGAAAGTTTGGGTGTGGGAGGGGGCTCAGGACTGGGGGTGCAGGAGGGGGCTTTGGGCTGGGGCGCAGAGAGGGTGAGGGATACAGCTGGGGGTGCGAGCTCTGGGGTGGGGCTGGAGAGGAGGGCTTTGGGGTGGAGAAAGGAGGTAGCAGGCTAGGGCAGGGAGTTGGGGTTAGGGTTGTGGGCTCCGGGAGGGATTCTGGGTGTGGGAAGGGGCTCAGGGCTGGGACAGGGGGTTAGGGTGCAGAAGGCAGTGATGGATGTGAGCTCTGGGAGGGAGTTTGGGTGCAGGAGGGGACTCAGGGTGTGGGCTCTGGGCGGCACTTACCTCAGGTGGCTCCCGGAAGCGACCAGCATGTCCAGCTCCTAGGTGGAGGGACCAGGGGGCTCTAGCCGGGGTCCCGGCTCTGGGAGGGAGTTTGGGTGCAGGAGGGGGCTCAGGGCTGGAGCAGGGGGCTAGGGTGCAGAAAGGGGTGGTGGATGTGGGCTCTGGGAGGGAATTTGGGTGCAGGAGGGGGCTCAGGGTGTGGGCTCTGGGCAGCACTTACCTCAGGTGGCTCCTGGAAGCGACCAGCATGTCCAGCTCCTAGGTGGAGGGACCAGGGGGCTCTAGCCGGGGTCCCAGCTCTGGGAGGGAGTTTGGGTGCAGGAGGGGGCTCAGGGCTGGGGCAGGGGGCTAGGGTGCACAAGGGGGTGATGGATGTGGGCTCTGGGAGCGAGTTTGGGTGCAGGAGGGGGCTAAGGCTAGGGTGCAAGAGAAGGTGCCGGCTCTGGGTGGGAGTTTGGGAGCTCAAGGCTGGGAGGTGGGGTGCAGGAGGAGGTTCGGGGTATGGGCTGCACTTACCTCAGGTGGCTCCCGGAAGCGGCCGGCATGTCCAGCTCCTAGGTGGAGGGACCAGGGGACTCTATGCACTGCCCGCGCCTGCAGCTCCTATTGGCCACAGTTCCTGGCCACTGGGAGCTGCAGAGCCGGCACTCGGGGCGGGGACAGCGCGTGGAGCCCCACTGGCTACCCTGTGCCTAGGAGGCAGAGGGACATGCTGGACACTTCTAGGAGCTGTGCGGAGCAGGGTAGGGAGCCTGCCAGCCCCGTGCCAACAGGACTTTTAACAGCCCGATCCTGCTGACCGGCGCTGCCCTGGTCCCTTTTCGACCAGACACCTGAATTACAGAGTGAAATTCTGAGCCTAAACTACACAACAGTATCCTGTAGCAGTCATGTTTGAAATGGCTTTTTCAGAATAGAAACACCATAAGACCCTCAATTCAGACTGCAGTAGCACAGACTGTGCCACTATAATTACTGCCACTCATGTTTTTGTTTAGATTTTGCTTGTTTATTTATATAAATGTTTCTACAATGTTACATGCAGAGCTACAATATTTTCCTCTGAAAAAGGTCTTCAGCGCCCGCCCTCCACTAATGGTAAAAATATGACTGATTGGAGAAATCTCCTTATTCCCAGCCTGTGGTTTAAGCAGAACAAACAGAATGAACTTTTAAGTAAAAGGTAAAATCTCACTCTTTTCTGTTCTTAAGAAACTGGAACCCCAGAATATTGCAGTTATTTGGTAATAAGAACTAATGCACAGAAGTTATTTTATTAGCCACTGTGGATAAAAAGATGTACGTCAGGCTTCCCTAAATAGCTTGTTAAAGGTATACAAAACCATATTAAACAATAATATAGTTTAATAGTTGAAATCCATTATGGAAGAGTCCTATACAATTTAATACAAAATTATAATCTTTCTATAGGTTTCTCTGTAATAACTGCATATAATTTAATAAATATTTTTCTTCTCCTGTAAAAATTCTATAGGGTTTTAGAGAATTTCTATAGAACTCCACTAAATTTCTATAAAAAGCTATTGGTTTCATTCCTAGCAAACTCAATAAGACTTTCCCATAAAACAGAGACTGTAATAAAGTTTTAAGAGTGAAAATCCCCAGAGGACGATATCCCAGGCTATTTCGCCATTGTGGCTTTATTTTGTCACTCTCCATCTGCCACCCTCTAACTCCTGACCTCTGAGGGTTATGAGTGCTCCACATGAGAACTCAAATGCCATGGAAAGCTCTTTCAATTGGAATAACCCATGAGTGTCAATTGCAACCAACTAGAACAGCATCATGCCAGACAGACATCAGCCAGGACATCTCTATTTGATCACTACTAAGGAGGGCCCACAGTGGTTAGCAAGGCAGTGGAGGCTCCTTAGGGCAGACTACTTGCTCTGTTTTGAATCAGATACATTATTATATTTACCTACTTACTACTGCTGTAAATTGCCTGTGAGTGCACTTGTATGTCAGATTCAACGTTCACTAGCCTCCACTGCAGCAAGGGCTTCGCATTTCTCACAGGGAAGAATACACATTGATTATGTGCTTTTCTCCCCCAAAGAAAAAAAAAAAGCTGCCACCAAAAAGAGACAATTAAGAAATAGAGGAGAATAGCCTCAAGAGGGACTTTCTTCTGGCCTCAGAAGAGAATTCTGACTTTTGAAGGATTCCTCCCATCTCCCATGCCAAAGAAGCCTGCAGTTGTCTGCTTTTAGGCAATCAATTCAGAAGGAATTCACACAGAGAAGAGCAGCACACATGTACATGCAAACCCTTGGGTAGAACTGCCACTATCATAAATCCAGTACTGGCAGAACTACATATAAAGGAAGACATTAAACCTTCTAAAGTGTCACACAGCCAGCACTGCCTATCATATCTATTATCAGGGGGTAGCCGTGTTAGTCTGTATCTACAAAAACAACAAAGAGTCTGGTGGCACCTTAAAGACTAACAGATTTATTTGGGCATAAGCTTTCGTGAGTAAAAACCTCACTTCTTCGGATGCATCCGAAGAAGTGAGGTTTTTACTCACGAAAGCTTATGCCCAAATAAATCTGTTAGTCTTTAAGGTGCCACCAGACTC